>NW_026610619.1:0-149000 GCF_029499605.1 Hyla sarda
GTAGCTGCACCACATCATTTTCAGAAGTGTTCCTCAGGGGGTGGATGGTAGCTGCACCACATCAATTTCAGAAGTGTTCCTCAGGGGGTGGATGGTAGCTGCACCACATCATTTTCAAAAGTGTTCCTCAGGGGGTGGATGGTAGCTGCACCTCATCATTTTCAGAAGTGTTCCTCAGAGGATGGATGGTAGCTGCACCACATCATTTTCAGAAGTGTTCCTCAGGGGGTGGATGGTAGCTGCACCACATCATTTTCAGAATTGTTCCTCAGGGGGTGGATGGTAGCAGCACCTCATCATTTTCAGAAGTGTTCCTCGGGGTGGATGGTAGCTGCACCTCATCATTTTCAGAAGTGTTCCTCAGGGGGTGGATGGTAGCTGCACCTCATCATTTTCAGAAGTGTTCCTCAGGGTGGATGGTAGCTGCACCTCATCATTTTCAGAAGTGTTCCTCAGGGGGTGAATGGTAGCTGCACCACATCATTTTCAGAAGTGTTCCTCAGGGGGTGGATGGTAGCTGCACCTCATCATTTTCAGAAGTGTTCCTCAGGGGGTGAATGGTAGCTGCACCTCATCATTTTCAGAAGTGTTCCTCAGGAGGTGGATGGTAGCTGCACCACATCATTTTCAGAAGTGTTCCTCAGGAGGTGGATGGTAGCTGCACCACATCATTTTCAGAAGTGTTCCTCAGGGGGGGATGGTAGCTGCACCTCATCATTTTCAGAAGTGTTCCTCAGGGGGTGGATGGTAGCTGCACCACATCATTTTCAGAAGTGTTCCTCAGGGGGTGGATGGTAGCTGCACCTCATCATTTTCAGAAGTGTTCCTCAGGGGGTGGATGGTAGCTGCACCACATCATTTTCAGAAGTGTTCCTCGGGGTGGATGGTAGCTGCACCACATCATTTTCAGAAGTGTTCCTCAGGGGGTGGATGGTAGCTGCACCTCATCATTTTCAGAAGTGTTCCTCAGGGGGTGGATGGTAGCTGCACCACATCATTTTCAGAAGTGTTCCTCAGGGGGTGGATGGTAGCTGCACCACATCATTTTCAGAAGTGTTCCTCAGGAGGTGGATGGTAGCTGCACCTCATCATTTTCTGAAGTCTTCCTCAGGTTAATTGGTAGCTGCACCACATCATTTTCAGAATTGTTCCTCAGGGGGTGGATGGTAGCAGCACCTCATCATTTTCAGAAGTGTTCCTCGGGGTGGATGGTAGCTGCACCTCATCATTTTCAGAAGTGTTCCTCAGGGGGTGGATGGTAGCTGCACCTCATCATTTTCAGAAGTGTTCCTCAGGGTGGATGGTAGCTGCACCTCATCATTTTCAGAAGTGTTCCTCAGGGGGTGAATGGTAGCTGCACCACATCATTTTCAGAAGTGTTCCTCAGGGGGTGGATGGTAGCTGCACCTCATCATTTTCAGAAGTGTTCCTCAGGGGGTGAATGGTAGCTGCACCTCATCATTTTCAGAAGTGTTCCTCGGGGTGGATGGTAGCTGCACCTCATCATTTTCAGAAGTGTTCCTCGGGGTGGATGGTACCTGCACCACATCATTTTCAGAAGTGTTCCTCAGGGGGTGGATGGTAGCTGCACCACATCATTTTCAGAAGTGTTCCTCCGGGGGTGAATGGTAGCTGCACCACATCATTTTCAGAAGTGTTCCTCAGGGGGTGAATGGTAGCTGCACCACATCATTTTCAGAAGTGTTCCTCAGGGGGTGAATGGTAGCTGCACCACATCATTTTCAGAAGTGTTCCTCGGGGGGTGGATGGTAGCTGCACCACATCATTTTCAGAAGTGTTCCTCAGGGGGTGGATGGTAGCTGCACCACATCATTTTCAGAAGTGTTCCTCAGGTTGGATGGTAGCTGCACTACATCATTTTCAGAAGTGTTCCTCGGGGGGGGGGGGGGGATGGTAGCTGCACCACATCATATTCAGAAGTGTTCCTCAGGGGGGGATGGTAGCTGCACCACATCATTTTCAGAAGTGTTCCTCAGGGGGTGGATGGTAGCTGCACCACATCATTTTCTGAAGTCTTCCTCAGGTTGGATGGTAGCTGCACCACATCATTTTCAGAAGTGTTCCTCAGGGGGTGGATGGTAGCTTCACCACATCATTTTCAGAAGTGTTCCTCAGGGGGTGGATGGTAGCTTCACCACATCATTTTCAGAAGTGTTCCTCAGGGGGTGGATGGTAGCTGCACCACATCATTTTCAGAAGTGTTCCTCAGTTTGGATGGTAGCTGCACCTCATCATTTTCAGAAGTGTTCCTCAGGGGGTGGATGGTAGCTGCACCACATCATTTTCAGAATTGTTCCTCAGGGGGTGGATGGTAGCTGCACCACATCATTTTCAGAAGTGTTCCTCAGGGGGTGGATGGTAGCAGCACCACATCATTTTCAGAAGTGTTCCTCAGGGGGTGGATGGTAGCTGCACCTCATCATTTTCAGAAGTGTTCCTCAGGGGATGGATGGTAGCTGCACCTCATCATTTTCAGAAGTGTTCCTCAGGTTGGATGGTAGCTGCACCTCATCATTTTCAGAAGTGTTCCTCAGGGGGTGAATGGTAGCTGCACCACATCATTTTCAGAAGTGTTCCTCTGGGGGGGGGGGGATGGTAGCTGCACCACATCATATTCAGAAGTGTTCCTCAGGGGGTGGATGGTAGCTGCACCACATCAGTTTCAGAAGTGTTCCTCAGGGAGGATGGAAGCTGCACCACATCATTTTCAGAAGTGTTCCTCAGGGGGTGGATGGTAGCTGCACCACATCATTTTCAGAAGTGTTCCTCAGGGGGGGGGATGGTAGCTGCACCACATCATATTCAGAAGTGTTCCTCAGGGGGGGATGGTAGCTGCACCACATCATTTTCAGAAGTGTTCCTCAGGGGGTGGATGGTAGCTGCACCACATCTTTTTCAGAAGTGTTCCTCAGGGGGTGGATGGTAGCTGCACCACATCATTTTCAGAAGTGTTCCTCAGGGGGTGGATGGTAGCTGCACCACATCATTTTCAGAAGTGTTCCTCAGGGGGTGGATGGTAGCTGCACCTCATCATTTTCAGAAGTGTTCCCCAGGTTGGATGGTAGCTGCACCTCATCATTTTCAGAAGTGTTCCTCAGGGGGTGAATGGTAGCTGCACCACATCATATTCAGAAGTGTTCCTCAGGGGGTGGATGGTAGCTGCACCACATCATTTTCAGAAGTGTTCCTCGGGGTGAATGGTAGCTGCACCTCATCATTTTCAGAAGTGTTCCTCAGGGGGTGAATGGTAGCTGCACCACATCATTTTCAGAAGTGTTCCTCAGGGGGTGGATGGTAGCTGCACCACATCATTTTCAGAAGTGTTCCTCAGGGGGTGGATGGTAGCTGCACCTCATCATTTTCAGAAGTGTTCCTCGGGGTGGATGGTAGCTGCACCTCATCATTTTCAGAAGTGTTCCTCGGGGTGGATGGTAGCTGCACCTCATCATTTTCAGAAGTGTTCCTCAGGGGGTGGATGGTAGCTTCACCACATCATTTTCAGAAGTGTTCCTCAGGGGGTGGATGGTAGCTGCACCACATCATTTTCAGAAGTGTTCCTCAGGGGGTGAATGGTAGCTGCACCACATCATTTTCAGAAGTGTTCCTCAGGGGGTGAATGGTAGCTGCACCACATCATTTTCAGAAGTGTTCCTCAGGGGGTGAATGGTAGCTGCACCACATCATTTTCAGAAGTGTTCCTCGGGGTGAATGGTAGCTGCACCACATCATTTTCAGAAGTGTTCCTCAGGGGGTGGATGGTAGCTGCACCACATCATTTTCAGAAGTATTCCTCAGGGGGTGGATGGTAGCTGCACCACATCATTTTCAGAAGTGTTCCTCAGGTTGGATGGTAGCTGCACCACATCATTTTCAGAAGTGTTCCTCAGGGGGGGGGGGATGGTAGCTGCACCACATCATATTCAGAAGTGTTCCTCAGGGGGGGATGGTAGCTGCACCACATCATTTTCAGAAGTGTTCCTCAGGGGGTGGATGGTAGCTGCACCACATTATTTTCTGAAGTCTTCCTCAGGTTGGATGGTAGCTGCACCACATCATTTTCAGAAGTGTTCCTCAGGGGGTGGATGGTAGCTTCACCACATCATTTTCAGAAGTGTTCCTCAGGGGGTGGATGGTAGCTGCACCACATCATTTTCAGAAGTGTTCCTCAGTTTGGATGGTAGCTGCACCTCATCATTTTCAGAAGTGTTCCTCAGGGGGTGGATGGTAGCTGCACCACATCATTTTCAGAATTGTTCCTCAGGGGGTGGATGGTAGCTGCACCACATCATTTTCAGAAGTGTTCCTCAGGGGGTGGATGGTAGCTGCACCACATCATTTTCAGAAGTGTTCCTCAGGGGGTGGATGGTAGCTGCACCACATCATTTTCAGAAGTGTTCCTCAGGGTGGATGGTAGCTGCACCACATCATTTTCAGAAGTGTTCCTCAGGGGGTGGATGGTAGCTGCACCACATCATTTTCAGAAGTGTTCCTCAGGGGGTGGATGGTAGCTGCACCTCATCATTTTCAGAAGTGTTCCTCAGGGGATGGATGGTAGCTGCACCTCATCATTTTCATAAGTGTTCCTCGGGGTGGATGGTAGCTGCACCACATCATTTTCAGAAGTGTTCCTCAGGGGGTGGATGGTAGCTGCACCACATCATTTTCAGAAGTGTTCCTCAGGAGGTGGATGGTAGCTGCACCACATCATTTTCTGAAGTCTTCCTCAAATTAATTGGTAGCTGCACCACATCATTTTCAGAAGTGTTCCTCAGGGGGTGGATGGTAGCTGCACCACATCATTTTCAGAAGTGTTCCTCAGGGGGTGGATGGTAGCTGCACCTCATCATTTTCAGAAGTGTTCCTCAGGGTGGATGGTAGCTGCACCACATCATTTTCAGAAGTGTTCCTCGGGGTGGATGGTAGCTGCACCACATCATTTTCAGAAGTGTTCCTCAGGGGGTGGATGGTAGCTGCACCACATCAATTTCAGAAGTGTTCCTCAGGGGGTGGATGGTAGCTGCACCACATCATTTTCAAAAGTGTTCCTCAGGGGGTGGATGGTAGCTGCACCTCATCATTTTCAGAAGTGTTCCTCAGGGGATGGATGGTAGCTGCACCACATCATTTTCAGAAGTGTTCCTCAGGGGGTGGATGGTAGCTGCACCACATCATTTTCAGAATTGTTCCTCAGGGGGTGGATGGTAGCAGCACCTCATCATTTTCAGAAGTGTTCCTCGGGGTGGATGGTAGCTGCACCTCATCATTTTCAGAAGTGTTCCTCAGGGGGTGGATGGTAGCTGCACCTCATCATTTTCAGAAGTGTTCCTCAGGGTGGATGGTAGCTGCACCTCATCATTTTCAGAAGTGTTCCTCAGGGGGTGAATGGTAGCTGCACCACATCATTTTCAGAAGTGTTCCTCAGGGGGTGGATGGTAGCTGCACCTCATCATTTTCAGAAGTGTTCCTCAGGGGGTGAATGGTAGCTGCACCTCATCATTTTCAGAAGTGTTCCTCGGGGTGGATGGTAGCTGCACCTCATCATTTTCAGAAGTGTTCCTCGGGGTGGATGGTAGCTGCACCTCATCATTTTCAGAAGTGTTCCTCAGGGGGTGGATGGTAGCTGCACCACATCATTTTCAGAAGTGTTCCTCAGGGGGTGGATGGTAGCTGCACCACATCATTTTCAGAAGTGTTCCTCAGGGGGTGAATGGTAGCTGCACCACATCATTTTCAGAAGTGTTCCTCGGGGTGAATGGTAGCTGCACCTCATCATTTTCAGAAGTGTTCCTCAGGGGGTGGATGGTAGCTGCACCTCATCATTTTCAGAAGTGTTCCTCAGGGGGTGGATGGTAGCTGCACCACATCATTTTCAGAAGTGTTCCTCAGGGGGTGGATGGTAGCTGCACCACATCATTTTCAGAAGTGTTCCTCAGGTTGGATGGTAGCTGCACTACATCATTTTCAGAAGTGTTCCTCGGGGGGGGGGGGGGGGATGGTAGCTGCACCACATCATATTCAGAAGTGTTCCTCAGGGGGGGATGGTAGCTGCACCACATCATTTTCAGAAGTGTTCCTCAGGGGGTGGATGGTAGCTGCACCGCATCATTTTCTGAAGTCTTCCTCAGGTTGGATGGTAGCTGCACCACATCATTTTCAGAAGTGTTCCTCAGGGGGTGGATGGTAGCTTCACCACATCATTTTCAGAAGTGTTCCTCAGGGGGTGGATGGTAGCTGCACCACATCATTTTCAGAAGTGTTCCTCAGTTTGGATGGTAGCTGCACCTCATCATTTTCAGAAGTGTTCCTCAGGGGGTGGATGGTAGCTGCACCACATCAATTTCAGAAGTGTTCCTCAGGGGGTGGATGGTAGCTGCACCACATCATTTTCAAAAGTGTTCCTCAGGGGGTGGATGGTAGCTGCACCTCATCATTTTCAGATGTGTTCCTCAGGGGATGGATGGTAGCTGCACCACATCATTTTCAGAAGTGTTCCTCAGGGGGTGGATGGTAGCTGCACCACATCATTTTCAGAATTGTTCCTCAGGGGGTGGATGGTAGCAGCACCTCATCATTTTCAGAAGTGTTCCTCGGGGTGGATGGTAGCTGCACCTCATCATTTTCAGAAGTGTTCCTCAGGGGGTGGATGGTAGCTGCACCTCATCATTTTCAGAAGTGTTCCTCAGGGTGGATGGTAGCTGCACCTCATCATTTTCAGAAGTGTTCCTCAGGGGGTGAATGGTAGCTGCACCACATCATTTTCAGAAGTGTTCCTCAGGGGGTGGATGGTAGCTGCACCTCATCATTTTCAGAAGTGTTCCTCAGGGGGTGGATGGTAGCTGCACCTCATCATTTTCAGAAGTGTTCCTCAGGGTGGATGGTAGCTGCACCTCATCATTTTCAGAAGTGTTCCTCAGGGGGTGAATGGTAGCTGCACCTCATCATTTTCAGAAGTGTTCCTCGGGGTGGATGGTAGCTGCACCTCATCATTTTCAGAAGTGTTCCTCAGGGGGTGGATGGTAGCTGCACCACATCATTTTCAGAAGTGTTCCTCAGGGGGTGGATGGTAGCTGCACCACATCATTTTCAGAAGTGTTCCTCAGGGGGTGAATGGTAGCTGCACCACATCATTTTCAGAAGTGTTCCTCAGGGGGTGAATGGTAGCTGCACCACATCATTTTCAGAAGTGTTCCTCAGGGGGTGGATGGTAGCTGCACCACATCATTTTCAGAAGTGTTCCTCAGGGGGTGGATGGTAGCTGCACCACATCATTTTCAGAAGTGTTCCTCAGGGGGTGGATGGTAGCTGCACCGCATCATTTTCTGAAGTCTTCCTCAGGTTGGATGGTAGCTGCACCACATCATTTTCAGAAGTGTTCCTCAGGGGGTGGATGGTAGCTTCACCACATCATTTTCAGAAGTGTTCCTCAGGGGGTGGATGGTAGCTGCACCACATCATTTTCAGAAGTGTTCCTCAGTTTGGATGGTAGCTGCACCTCATCATTTTCAGAAGTGTTCCTCAGGGGGTGGATGGTAGCTGCACCACATCATTTTCAGAATTGTTCCTCAGGGGGTGGATGGTAGCTGCACCACATCATTTTCAGAAGTGTTCCTCAGCGGGTGGATGGTATCTGCACCACATCATTTTCAGAAGTGTTCCTCAGGGGGTGGATGGTAGCAGCACCACATCATTTTCAGAAGTGTTCCTCAGGGGGTGGATGGTAGCTGCACCTCATCATTTTCAGAAGTGTTCCTCAGGTTGGATGGTAGCTGCACCTCATCATTTTCAGAAGTGTTCCTCAGGGGGTGAATGGTAGCTGCACCACATCATTTTCAGAAGTGTTCCTCAGGGGGGGGGGGGGGGTGGTAGCTGCACCACATCATATTCAGAAGTGTTCCTCAGGGGGTGGATGGTAGCTGCACCACATCATTTTCAGAAGTGTTCCTCAGGGAGGATGGAAGCTGCACCACATCATTTTCAGAAGTGTTCCTCAGGGGGTGGATGGTAGCTGCACCACATCATTTTCAGAAGTGTTCCTCAGGGGGGGGATGGTAGCTGCACCACATCATATTCAGAAGTGTTCCTCAGGGTGGGATGGTAGCTGCACCACATCATTTTCAGAAGTGTTCCTCAGGGGGTGGATGGTAGCTGCACCACATCATTTTCAGAAGTGTTCCTCAGGGGGTGGATGGTAGCTGCACCACATCATTTTCAGAAGTGTTCCTCAGGGGGTGGATGGTAGCTGCACCACATCATTTTCAGAAGTGTTCCTCAGGGGGTGGATGGTAGCTGCACCTCATCATTTTCAGAAGTGTTCCCCAGGTTGGATGGTAGCTGCACCTCATCATTTTCAGAAGTGTTCCTCAGGGGGTGAATGGTAGCTGCACCACATCATATTCAGAAGTGTTCCTCAGGGGGTGGATGGTAGCTGCACCACATCATTTTCAGAAGTGTTCCTCAGGGGGTGAATGGTAGCTGCACCTCATCATTTTCAGAAGTGTTCCTCGGGGTGAATGGTAGCTGCACCACATCATTTTCAGAAGTGTTCCTCGGGGTGAATGGTAGCTGCACCACATCATTTTCAGAAGTGTTCCTCAGGGGGTGGATTGTAGCTGCACCACATCATTTTCAGAAGTGTTCCTCAGGGGGTGGATGGTAGCTGCATCACATCATTTTCAGAAGTGTTCCTCAGGGGGTGAATGGTAGCTGTACCACATCATTTTCTGAAGTCTTCCTCAGGGGGTGGATGGTAGCTGCACCACATCATTTTCAGAAGTGTTCCTCAGGGGGTGGATGGTAGCTGCACCACATCATTTTCAGAAGTGTTCCTCAGGGGGTGGATGGTAGCTGCACCTCATCATTTTCAGAAGTGTTCCTCGGGGGGTGGATGGTAGCTGCACCACATCATTTTCAGAAGTGTTCCTCAGGGGGTGGATGGTAGCTGCACCACATCATTTTCAGAAGTGTTCCTCAGGGGGTGGATGGTAGCTGCACCACATTATTTTCAGAAGTGTTCCTCAGGGGGTGAATGGTAGCTGCACCTCATCATTTTCAGAAGTGTTCCTCAGGGGGTGGATGGTAGCTGCACCACATCATTTTCAGAAGTGTTCCTCAGGGGGTGAATGGTAGCTGCACCACATCATTTTCAGAAGTGTTCCTCAGGGGGTGGATGGTAGCTGCACCTCATCATTTTCAGAAGTGTTCCTCAGTTTGGATGGTAGCTGCACCTCATCATTTTCAGAAGTGTTCCTCAGGGGGTGGATGGTAGCTGCACCTCATCATTTTCAGAAGTGTTCCTCAGGGGGTGGATGGTAGCTGCACCACATCATTTTCAGAAGTGTTCCTCAGTTTGGATGGTAGCTGCACCTCATCATTTTCAGCTCCCCATTCCCCACATTTAGGAATCTAAAGACCTGGACCCATCATCAAAAGTTTCAATACACCCAAGTTTGATCCTTTATTAACATCCATGGGTAACAGTGCCCTTCATTGGTGCCCTCACATATTCTGAAGCGCTATTCTTCTTGGAATTGTAGTCAGTATACACAGTGCCCTTCATTGGTACTAGAGAAAAACCAAGTGGCACTGATACCTTCAATAGCAGACCTACCAGATGGACAATATGGCACCTGGACAGGTAACCAAACACTTCTCCAGCAGCGGCGGTGCTAGAACAAGGCGAACAGTAATAACTAGTACGAATGCAAAAGATACATAAGTGTTCTGCACTCACCACTCAATGCTGGTTATACGGCTTCCATCTGGGGCTGAAACTCCGGCACGGTATTCAGGACAGCGTGGGGCGCTCAGAGGCGACTGCCGGCGGTTTCACGCATAGGAATGCGCTTCTTCCGGCCTCGTTTCACGTCATCTCGCTGTGCAAGGTTATAGTGCAGGTGATGGATCATGTGATCTCCGGTGCAATCACAACGGGAAAAACAGAAGATCAAATACAATTCAGAATTGTTAATTATTGACCTTCCCAGGTAAATGACCTTTTACTTATAATATTAGGGTATAGAGAAGCGAGAAACTTACAAAAATGGGGATAGATTGAGCCTGTCATTAAGACCTAAGGGGCCCTGCGCATCGAGCCGTAAAATTCAGCCGCCCTCTGCTTGTAATCGCAGATGTTTTCGGTCGATTCCGTTAACAGATTTCTGTACTAGCTCAAGGCCCCCAAACTTCATATGAGAACAATCGCTGTTCCGGGTTTCATGCATATGGTGTGCGAGTCTACGGGAGCCTCCTCCTTTCTTAGCGGAGTAGATGTTCCCTGGCTCGGATTCTCCGCTATCTTTCGGTTTTACCGATATAGAAAAAATGACAACTGCAACTTAGAAAATAAAGAAAGTACTTGGGCAGGTAATGAGCTCCTTGATCGCATAGTGATAACAAACCTGGTCCTGTATTAATGTGAAGGGGGCATTGGGGACAAAACCCCCATTTCTTATTTCCTCTTGAGCCAGGAATCTTTCCTGATTAATATCATTAACAATAGTTCGATTTCTTTTGAATGTCACTAAGGGTCTGTTTTCTACTGCATCCGATATGGATTGGCTTTTAATAGATGCCGTTTCTGGTAATTGCGGTTCTTATTGTGTCATTCAAGGGACTGTTTTTAAATGAGAATTTCTCAATTTTGTTGTTGTCCTTAGCAACGGATTTGTCCTTAAACAGCAAACTATTTCTGTCCTTTCTTCACTTTAGAATAAGCATTAGATAGCACTTGTGTCACGATGCCGGCTGGCAGGTAGTGGATCCTCTGTGCCAGAGAGGGATTGGCGTGGACCGTGCTAGAGGATCGGTTCTAAGTCACTACTGGTTTTCACCAGAGCCCGCCGCAAAGCGGGATGGTCTTGCTGCGGCGGTAGTGACCAGGTCGTATCCCCTAGCAACGGCTCAACCTCTCTGGCTGCTGAAGATAGGCGCGGTACAAGGGAGTAGACAGAAGCAAGGTCGGACGTAGCAGAAGGTCGGGGCAGGCAGCAAGGATCGTAGTCAGGGGCAACGGCAGGAGGTCTGGAACACAGGCTAGGAACACACAAGGAAACGCTTTCACTGGCACTAAGGCAACAAGATCCGGCGAGGGAGTGAAGGGGAAGTGAGGTGATATAGGAAGTGCACAGGTGTAAACACTAATTGGAACCACTGCGCCAATCAGCGGCGCAGTGGCCCTTTAAATCGCAAAGACCCGGCGCGCGCGCGCCCTAGGGAGCGGGGCCGCGCGCGCCGGGACAGAACTGACGGAGAGCGAGTCAGGTACGGGAGCCGGGGTGCGCATCGCGAGCGGGCGCTACCCGCATCGCGAATCGCATCCCGGCCAGAGGCGGTATCGCAGCGCCCCGGGTCCGTGGAACCGACCGGAGCGCTGCAGTGAGAGGAGTGTAGCGAGCGCTCCGGGGAGGAGCGGGGACCCGGAGCGCTCGGCGTAACAGTACCCCCCCCCTTGGGTCTCCCCCTCTTCTTGGAGCCTGAGAACCTGAGGACCAGACTTTTGTCCAGGATATTGTCCTCAGGTTCCCAGGACCTCTCTTCTGGACCACAACCCTCCCAATCCACTAAAAAGAAGGTTTTCCCTCTGACCTTTTTAGATGCTAAAATTTCTTTGACGGAGAAGATGTCCGAGGAGCCGGAGACAGGAGTGGGGGAAACAGATTTGGGAGAGAAACGGTTAATGATAAGTGGTTTAAGAAGAGAAACATGAAAGGCATTAGGAATACGAAGAGAAGGAGGAAGAAGAAGTTTGTAAGAGACAGGATTAATCTGGCGCAAAATCTTGAAAGGACCAAGATAGCGTGGTCCCAACTTATAGCTAGGGACACGGAAGCGGACATATTTGGCGGAGAGCCATACCTTGTCTCCAGGGGAAAAGATGGGAGGAGCTCTTCTTTTCTTATCCGCGAATCTCTTCATGCGTGAAGAAGCCTGTAAGAGAGAATTTTGGGTCTCTCTCCATATGATGGAAAGATCACGAGAAATTTCATCCACAGCGGGCAGACCAGAGGGCAAGGGGGTAGGGAGGGGGGGAAGAGGGTGACGGCCGTACACCACGAAAAACGGGGATTTGGAGGAAGATTCAGAGATTCTGAAATTATACGAGAATTCGGCCCAAGGTAGAAGATCTGCCCAGTCATCCTGGCGGGAGGAAACAAAATGTCGTAAATAGTCACCCAAGATCTGGTTAATTCTTTCTACTTGTCCATTGGATTGAGGATGGTATGCAGAAGAAAAATTTAATTTAATCTTGAGTTGTTTACAGAGAGCCCTCCAGAATTTAGACACAAATTGGACGCCTCTATCCGAGACGATCTGCGTAGGCAACCCGTGAAGACGAAAAATGTGTACAAAAAATTGTTTAGCCAACTGAGGCGCTGAAGGAAGACCAGGAAGAGGGATGAAATGTGCCATTTTGGAGAATCGATCAACGACCACCCAAATAACAGTGTTGCCATGGGATGGGGGTAAGTCAGTAATAAAATCCATACCAATCAGAGACCAAGGTTGTTCGGGAACAGGCAGAGGAAGAAGAAAACCAGCGGGCTTCTGGCGAGGAGTCTTATCCCGGGCACAGATAGTGCAGGCTCGCACAAAGTCCACCACATCAGTCTCTAGAGTCGGCCACCAATAGAAGCGAGAGATGAGTTGCACAGATTTCTTGATGCCCGCATGACCTGCGAGATGGGAGGAGTGACCCCATTTGAGGATTCCGAGGCGTTGGCGTGGAGAAACAAAGGTCTTTCCTGGAGGAGTTTGCCTGATGGAGGCTGGAGAAGTGGAAATCAGGCAGTCAGGAGGAATGATGTGTTGAGGAGAGAGTTCAATTTCAGAAGCATCTGAGGAACGAGAGAGAGCATCGGCCCTAATGTTCTTATCAGCAGGCCGAAAGTGAATTTCAAAATTAAATCGGGCAAAGAACAGAGACCACCTGGCCTGACGAGGATTCAGCCGTTGGGCAGACTCGAGGTATGAGAGGTTCTTGTGATCGGTGTAAATAATAACTGGAAATCTTGATCCCTCCAGCAGATGCCTCCATTCCTCAAGTGCTAATTTAATGGCTAGAAGCTCTCGATCCCCGATGGAGTAGTTCCTCTCCGCCGGAGAGAAGGTCCTAGAAAAAAACCCACAAGTAACAGCATGCCCGGAAGAGTTTTTTTGTAGAAGGACAGCTCCAGCTCCCACTGAGGAGGCATCAACCTCCAATAGGAAGGGTTTAGATGGGTCAGGTCTGGAGAGCACGGGAGCCGAAGAGAAGGCAGACTTGAGTCGTTTAAAGGCGTCTTCCGCTTGAGGAGGCCAAGACTTGGGATCGGCATTTTTTTTGGTTAAAGCCACAATAGGAGCCACAATGGTAGAAAAATGTGGAATAAATTGCCTGTAATAATTGGCGAACCCCAAAAAACGTTGGATGGCACGGAGTCCGGAGGGGCGTGGCCAATCTAAGACGGCAGAGAGTTTATCTGGATCCATTTGTAGTCCCTGGCCAGAGACCAAGTATCCTAGAAAAGGAAGAGATTGGCATTCAAACAGACATTTCTCAATTTTAGCATAGAGTTGATTGTCACGAAGTCTCTGAAGAACCATACGGACATGCTGGCGGTGTTCTTCTAGATTGGCCGAAAAAATTAGGATATCATCAAGATATACAACAACACAGGAGTATAACAGATCACGAAAAATTTCATTAACAAAGTCTTGGAAGACAGCAGGGGCGTTGCACAGGCCAAAGGGCATGACCAGATACTCAAAGTGTCCATCTCTGGTGTTAAATGCTGTTTTCCACTCATCCCCCTCTCTGATGCGGATGAGGTTATAGGCGCCTCTTAAGTCCAATTTAGTAAAGATGTGGGCACCTTGGAGGCGATCAAAGAGTTCAGAGATGAGGGGTAAGGGGTAGCGGTTCTTAACCGTGATTTTATTAAGTCCGCGGTAGTCAATGCAAGGACGTAGAGAGCCATCTTTTTTGGACACAAAGAAAAATCCGGCTCCGGCAGGAGAGGAGGATTTACGGATAAAGCCCTTTTTTAGATTCTCCTGGACGTATTCAGACATGGCAAGAGTCTCTGGGGCAGAGAGAGGATAAATTCTGCCCCGGGGTGGAGTAGTGCCCGGGAGGAGGTCGATAGGACAATCATAAGGCCTGTGAGGAGGTAGAGTCTCCGCTTGTTTTTTGCAGAAAACATCCGCGAAGTCCATATAGGCCTTAGGGAGACCGGTTACTGGAGGAAGCACAGAGTTACGGCAAGGGTTACTGGGAACCGGTTTTAGACAGTCCTTGGAACAAGAGGGCCCCCAACTCTTGATCTCCCCAGTGGACCAATCCAGGGTTGGGGAATGAAGTTGAAGCCAGGGAAGTCCAAGGAGAATTTCCGAGGTGCAATTGGGGAGGACCAAAAGTTCAATCCTCTCGTGATGAGATCCGATGCTCATTAGAAGGGGCTCCGTGCGGAAACGTATGGAACAGTCCAATCTTTCATTGTTTATACAATTGATGTAAAGGGGTCTGGTGAGACTGGTCACTGGGATGTTGAACCTGTTGACGAGAGAGGCCAAAATAAAATTTCCTGCAGATCCAGAGTCCAAGAAGGCCACAGAAGAGAAGGAGAAGGCAGAGGCAGACATCCGCACAGGCACAGTAAGACGTGGAGAAGCAGAGTGGACATCAAGGATTGTCTCACCTTTGTGCGGAGTCAGGGTACGTCTTTCCAGGCGGGGAGGGCGGATAGGACAATCCCTCAGGAAGTGTTCGGTACTAGCACAGTACAGGCAGAGGTTCTCCATGCGGCGTCGTGTCCTCTCTTGAGATGTCAGGCGAGACCGGTCGACCTGCATAGCCTCCACGGCGGGAGGCACAGGAACAGATTGCAGGGAACCAGAGGAGAGAGGAGCCGAGGAGAAGAAACGCCTCGTGCGAACAGAGTCCATATCTTGGCGGAGCTCCTGACGCCTTTCGGAAAAACGCATGTCAATGCGAGTGGCTAGGTGAATAAGTTCATGAAGATTAGCAGGCATTTCTCGTGCGGCCAGAACATCTTTAATGTTGCTGGATAGGCCTTTTTTAAAGGTCGCGCAGAGGGCCTCATTGTTCCAGGATAATTCAGAAGCAAGAGTACGGAATTGTACGGCATACTCGCCAACGGAAGAATTACCCTGGACCAGGTTCAACAGGGCAGTCTCAGCAGAAGAGGCTCGGGCAGGTTCCTCAAAGACACTTCGAATTTCCGAGAAGAAGGAGTGTACAGAGGCAGTGACGGGGTCATTGCGGTCCCAGAGCGGTGTGGCCCAAGCCAGGGCTTTTCCAGACAGCAGGCTGACTACGAAAGCCACCTTAGACCTTTCAGTGGGGAACTGGTCCGACATCATCTCCAAGTGTAATGAACATTGGGAAAGGAAGCCACGGCAAAGCTTAGAGTCCCCATCAAATTTATCCGGCAAGGATAGTCGTAGTCCAGAAGCGGCCACTCGCTGCGGAGGAGGTACAGGAGCTGGCGGAGGAGATGGTTGCTGGAGCTGTGGTAGTAACTGTTGTAGCATAACAGTCAGTTGAGACAGCTGTTGGCCTTGTTGCGCAATCTGTTGTGACTGCTGGGCGACCACCGTGGTGAGGTCAGCGACAACTGGCAGAGGAACTTCAGCGGGATCCATGGCCGGATCTACTGTCACGATGCCGGCTGGCAGGTAGTGGATCCTCTGTGCCAGAGAGGGATTGGCGTGGACCGTGCTAGAGGATCGGTTCTAAGTCACTACTGGTTTTCACCAGAGCCCGCCGCAAAGCGGGATGGTCTTGCTGCGGCGGTAGTGACCAGGTCGTATCCCCTAGCAACGGCTCAACCTCTCTGGCTGCTGAAGATAGGCGCGGTACAAGGGAGTAGACAGAAGCAAGGTCGGACGTAGCAGAAGGTCGGGGCAGGCAGCAAGGATCGTAGTCAGGGGCAACGGCAGGAGGTCTGGAACACAGGCTAGGAACACACAAGGAAACGCTTTCACTGGCACTAAGGCAACAAGATCCGGCGAGGGAGTGAAGGGGAAGTGAGGTGATATAGGAAGTGCACAGGTGTAAACACTAATTGGAACCACTGCGCCAATCAGCGGCGCAGTGGCCCTTTAAATCGCAAAGACCCGGCGCGCGCGCGCCCTAGGGAGCGGGGCCGCGCGCGCCGGGACAGAACTGACGGAGAGCGAGTCAGGTACGGGAGCCGGGGTGCGCATCGCGAGCGGGCGCTACCCGCATCGCGAATCGCATCCCGGCCAGAGGCGGTATCGCAGCGCCCCGGGTCCGTGGAACCGACCGGAGCGCTGCAGTGAGAGGAGTGTAGCGAGCGCTCCGGGGAGGAGCGGGGACCCGGAGCGCTCGGCGTAACAACTTGTTTAGGATATTGTCGCTTTCTGAATCGATTTAACAAATCCCCCGCTTGTTCTTGAAAATCCTTCTCATGACTATTGTTTCTTTTGAGCCGTAACAACTGGCTGAATGGAATGGAATTCTTTACTCCTACAGGAGCAGCGCATTTGTTGCTACATACTTCCGATATCCCTTCGATTTCAATTGATTATTTTCCATGAAAAGACATAAGTCCAAAAATTCTTAGCTCAGTCCTCCAAATACACTGGTAAAGGCCAAATTCATGGAATTAACACGGTTAAGATATGAAACTAATTCTGCAAAACTTTCTTGTGACCCTTCCCATATCACTAATATGTCATCCATATATTTCCAGAAGGCACGAATGTGATTCACAAATGGGTTCGATGTACTAAACACATATTCCTGCTCAAATACTGCCAGGTACAGGTTAGCGTACGAACAAGAGGTAGGACTCCCCATTGCCGTACCAACACATTGCTTGTACCACTGATTCTCATATTGGAAGGTGTTGTTATTAAGGATAAATTGTAGTGCTTCACAGATAAATTGGACAAACATCGGTGACTTGTCTGGGTCACAATATTGTGGATGGCCTGTACACCCGCATCGTGTGGGATGCGGGTGTACAGGGCCTCCACATCTATGGAGGCTAAAGAGAAAGACTCCTGCCATTGAAAATCTTCGAACCTAAGCACATCCCCTGTGTCCTTCAAATATGTTGGTATGGAATTGAGTAGAGGCCTCAATGCCCAATTGATATACTTCAATAGGTATTCAGTCACTGCACCCACCCCCGCAACAATAGGTCTTCCAGGGGGGGTGGGACTTATGTACCTTCGGTAATAAATACCAGTAAGGATCACTAGGGGATGTGGGAATAAGACGTTCGGCTAGTTTCTGATCAAGGGCTCCCAACTCTACTTGATGTCTTAAGAAGGTTCTTAATTTATCTTTAACCCGTGATGTGGGTCTTGGGTTAAGTCGTTCATATGTGCTGACAGTTGGCGATCTGCCTCCAACTCATATTGGACCTTGGACCACACTACAATACTCCCTCCCTTATCAGCTCTGGAGACTACTAAGTCTTCTCTTGCAGATATCCAATTTAACCCTGAGAAGTCCTCCTGTGACAGATTTTTGGGTGCCTGGGGATAGATAAGTGCTTTGATGTCATTCTTCACCGCTTTGAAAAATAAATCAATTGGCTCAAAAGAAACAATAGTCATGAGAAGGATTTTCAAGAACAAGCGGGGGATTTGTTAAATCGATTCAGAAAGCGACAATATCCTAAACAAGTGCTATCTAATGCTTATTCTAAAGTGAAGAAAGGACAGAAATAGTTTGCTGTTTAAGGACAAATCCGTTGCTAAGGACAACAACAAAATTGAGAAATTCTCATTTAAAAACAGTCCCTTGAATGACACAATAAGAACCGCAATTACCAGAAACGGCATCTATTAAAAGCCAATCCATATCGGATGCAGTAGAAAACAGACCCTTAGTGACATTCAAAAGAAATCGAACTATTGTTAATGATATTAATCAGGAAAGATTCCTGGCTCAAGAGGAAATAAGAAATGGGGGTTTTGTCCCCAATGCCCCCTTCACATTAATACAGGACCAGGTTTGTTATCACTATGCGATCAAGGAGCTCATTACCTGCCCAAGTACTTTCTTTATTTTCTAAGTTGCAGTTGTCATTTTTTCTATATCGGTAAAACCGAAAGATAGCGGAGAATCCGAGCCAGGGAACATCTACTCCGCTAAGAAAGGAGGAGGCTCCCGTAGACTCGCACACCATATGCATGAAACCCGGAACAGCGATTGTTCTCATATGAAGTTTGGGGGCCTTGAGCTAGTACAGAAATCTGTTAACGGAATCGACCGAAAACATCTGCGATTACAAGCAGAGGGCGGCTGAATTTTACGGCTCGATGCGCAGGGCCCCTTAGGTCTTAATGACAGGCTCAATCTATCCCCATTTTTGTAAGTTTCTCGCTTCTCTATACCCTAATATTATAAGTAAAAGGTCATTTACCTGGGAAGGTCAATAATTAACAATTCTGAATTGTATTTGATCTTCTGTTCTTCTTGCTTTTCTTACATTTTTCCCCGTTGTGATTGCACCGGAGATCACATGATCCATCACCTGCACTATAACCTTGCACAGCGCGATGACGTGAAACGAGGCTGGAAGAAGCACATTCCTATGCTTGAAGCCGCCGGCAGTCGCCTCTGAGCGCCCCACGCTGTCCTGAATACCGTGCCGGAGTTTCAGCCCCAGATGGAAGCCGTATAACCAGCATTGAGTGGTGAGTGCAGAACACTTATGTATCTTTTGCATTCATTGGTACCCTCACATATTCTGAAGGGCTATTCTTGTTGGATTTGTAGTCAGTACACAGTGCCCTTCATTGGTACCCTCACATATTCTGAAGGGCTATTCTTGGATTTGTAGTCAGTACACACAGTGCCCTTCATTGGTACCCTAACATATTCTGAAGGGCTATTCTTGGATTTGTAGTCAGTACACACCATGCCCCTTCATTGGTACCCTCACATATTCTGAAGGGCTATTCTTGGATTTGTAGTCAGTACACAGTGCCCCTTCATTGGTACCCTCACATATTCTGAAGGGCTATTCTTGTTGGATTTGTAGTCAGTACACAGTGCCCTTCATTGGTACCCTCACATATTCTGAAGGGCTATTCTTCGATTTGTAGTCAGTACACACCGTGCCCCTTCATTGGTACCCTCACATATTCTGAAGGGCTATTCTTGGATTTGTAGTCAGTACACAGTGCCCCTTCATTGGTACCCTCACATATTCTGAAGGGCTATTCTTGGATTTGTAGTCAGTACACAGTGCCCCTTCATTGGTACCCTCACATATTCTGAAGGGCTATTCTTGTTGGATTTGTAGTCAGTACACAGTGCCCTTCATTGGTACCCTCACATATTCTGAAGGGCTATTCTTCGATTTGTAGTCAGTACACACCGTGCCCCTTCATTGGTACCCTCACATATTCTGAAGGGCTATTCTTGGATTTGTAGTCAGTACACAGTGCCCCTTCATTGGTACCCTCACATATTCTGAAGGGCTATTCTTGTTGGATTTGTAGTCAGTACACAGTGCCCTTCATTGGTACCCTCACATATTCTGAAGGGCTATTCTTCGATTTGTAGTCAGTACACAGTGCCCTTCATTGCTGCCCTCACACATTCTGAAGGGCTATTCTTGTTGGATTTGTAGTCAGTACACAGTGCCCTTCATTGGTGCCCTCACATGTAGAAAGCCTATCAGGCTGCATTTGTGGGAGGGGCTTAGTATATTTAATCACCGCTGACCCCTCCCTCGAGGCGTATGCTGGGTTGGCAAACGTGACGTTTGAGGAAGGCGGTTGTCCAGCGTGCAGACTTTCCACGGTAACCCGGTTTATCCGGCCTCCAGTCTTTACTATGTTCCCACCCATGCTCCGGGTCCCCCGGGGGTCTGACCGGTCCTACCCGCCAAACTCCGTCGCACGGGGTCTCAGGCGGAGGATCGGAACACCCCCCTGCAGTGGTTATCTGTGCTGGGCCCAGCGATGCATGGGGTGGGGATGCTCGGCCGCGGCCGGCCTGCTGGAGCGGCGGAGGAGATCCTGGCCTCTACCTCCCTGTAACCGAGTGGCGTGATCAGTTCCTCCCCGCTCATCGCAGCGGTGCCGCTGTTCCGCGTGGCGTGCGGGGGACGGGGCCCACTGCTGTCACGGTGCCTGACCAGTCTCTTACCTGGTTCGCGTGCCGCGCTCTCCTCCTCCTCGCTCCCCGTGGTTCCGGACGGCTGGGTCTGGCGTCCTCCCCGGTTGCCGGGGCGACGACGCCGGGCCACTTGACGTGCGAAGGGGCGGAGCCAAAAAGAGATTTTGTAAATACCAGGGCAGCCGGGTTCTAAACAACGGCCCCGATACATGCAGGGGCTCAGCTCCCCGCGGCCACCGGGCCGCATGTATGCAAAAGGGGGGGCAGAGTTTCTCGTGCAATTCCAGTTTTGTCACCTCAGGTTTCCCTGCCAGACTCAGGGCCACCACGGACCGCGCCAGTGGTGGCAAACGTTCACATAGCGTCCATGCCGCACAGCCGGTCACAACGTTTGGGCCATGTAGTTAATAGTAACATTCATACCGTACAGTCATTCAGCAATCATACCGTGCAGTTGCACAGCACTCATCCCGTGCAGTCACTGGCAGCATTCATACCGTACAGACGCTCACAGCATTCATACCGTGCAGTCACTTATAGCATTCACACGTACAGTCACTCATAGCTTTTTACACCGTGCAGTCACTCACAGCGTCCATACCGTGCAGTCACTTGTAGCATCCATGCCGCATGTTGCTACACGGCCTACGCTCATATCTTCGCTCCACACGTAACACATACACGGTACCTACACTCATTTGCATACTGCTTTCGCAACACATGGCAGTTTCCATACTGCACGTAGGTCACGGTGCGCGTAGTCACTCATAGCGTTTCATACCGTGCAGTCACTCATAGCATTTCATACAGTCATTCATACCGTACAGTAACTAAAAAAAAAAAAAAAGCATATATATATATATATATATATATATATATATATATAGTACATACATGTGTTGTAGCATTATATGCAGGAGGTGCAGTTATAGTGGCGTATACAGTACACAAGGTTATAGTAGTATGCAGTAGGTTACAGGGTTAGGTACACTCGTGGCATATTTGCAGTGGGTACGTTGTAGTATCATATACAGTACATACGCTCACAGTGTTATATGGCAGTGGGTAGTTAGTATTGTATACAGTCCATGCGCTCATAGTGTTGTTGCAGTGGGTATAGTTAGTTCGTATACCAGTGTATATGCTATAGTGTTATTTGTAAGGGTCACAGTCATAGCTGCTGTATACAGTAAATACGCTCATAGTATCACATGCAGCAGGTACAGTCAGGATAGTTTGCAGTACATATGCGCAGTGTCATATGCAGTGGGTACAGTCACACTGGTAGGGTGTACAGTACACACGCTCATAGTGTTATAGGCGGTAGGCACAGTTAGGTGGCACAGTGCTTATGCTCAGTGTCAGACGCAGTAGGTACAGTTAGGGTAGTTGGCAGAACATATGCGCAGTGTCATATGCAGGGGTACAGTCACACTGGTAGGGTGTACAGTACACACGCTCATAGTGTTATAGGCGGTAGGCACAGTTAGGTGGCACAGTGCTTATGCTCAGTGTCAGACGCAGTAGGTACAGTTAGGGTAGTTGGCAGAACATATGCGCAGTGTCATATGCAGGGGTACAGTCACACTGGTAGGGTGTACAGTACACACGCTCATAGTGTTATAGGCGGTAGGCACAGTGCTTATGCTCAGTGTCAGACGCAGTAGGTACAGTTAGGGTAGTTGGCAGAACATATGCGCAGTGTCATATGCAGGGGTACAGTCACACTGGTAGGGTGTACAGTACACACGCTCATAGTGTTATAGGCGGTAGGCACAGTTAGGTGGCACAGTGCTTATGCTCAGTGTCAGACGCAGTAGGTACAGTTAGGGTAGTTGGCAGAACATATGCGCAGTGTCATATGCAGGGGTACAGTCACACTGGTAGGGTGTACAGTACACACGCTCATAGTGTTATAGGCGGTAGGCACAGTTAGGTGGCACAGTGCTTATGCTCAGTGTCAGACGCAGTAGGTACAGAGGGTAGTTTTCAGTACATATGCGCAGTGTCATATGCAGTGGGACAGTCACACTGGTATGGTACACAGTGCATACGCTCATAGTGTTAAAGGTGGTAGGCACAGTTAGGTGGCATACAATGCTTATGCTCAGTGTCATATGCAGTAGGTACAGTTAGGGTAGTTTTCAGTACATATGCGCAGTGTCATATGCAGTGGGACAGTCACACTGGTATGGTACACAGTGCATACGCTCATAGTGTTAAAGGTGGTAGGCACAGTTAGGTGGCATACAATGCTTATGCTCTGTCATATGCAGTAGGTACAGTTAGGGTAGTTGGCAGAACATATGCGCAGTGTCATATGCAGTGGGTACAGTCACACTGGTATGGTACACAGTGCATACGCTCATAGGGGTATAGGCGGTAGGCACAGTTAGGTGGCATACAGTGCTTATGCTCAGTGTCATATGCAGCAGGTACAGTTAGTGTTTTTGTTACAGCACGTATACTCATAGTGTCATATGCAGAACCCATAGTTAGTGTTGCGTACAGTACATGCGCCCATAGTGTCTCATGCAGCAGGTACAGTTACTATTGGGTTCGTTGTGTCACACGCTACGTGTACAGACATAGGGTCATACACTCAGACCTTGGGCACTGTTCGTGTGCTTGTCGTGGCCATATTGCACTTACGTGTGCCGTCCTTTCCATACATACGCAGGTCGCTGTCCAGAACATATGCTCATAACCATTGTTGTATCTAGCTTTATACTGTCTTACCATACTCACGCTCATAGCTTGCACGCCCATGGAGTTACACAGAATATACTATACATACGTTCATATCTTCATACTTTACAGATGCTCATAGATTGTTCTCTACAATCATTAATAGTTACACTGAATATTCCTCGGTGCCAGTATACTTCGCATACGTTTAAGCTAGCACGTCCACAGCGTTATTCAAAGACATGTCACGTCTACAGGTACGAGATTTGAGTTAGATTGTCTTGTTACGCCACAAGCCTGGAAGGAAGTGACGGCGGCATGAGCTAGTGCCGCGCACTCCGGGGCTCTGGCCCCGCCCCCTGAGCCCTCGGTACGGAGGTGGAGTGAATGCCGACCTCGCGATGCCGGGACACTCACAGCCTGATGCCGACAGTGGGGCTCTCCTGCCCGGACACCCTGTGGAGAGCCGGGGGCGCTGTATTCTGCGGTCGGTGGAGGGAGGAGCGAGAAGGTGGCGGTATAGCCCGTCGTCAGCTAGGACGGGAGGTGCTGTGGAAGGGGATGCCGGAGAGGAGGTGAGAGAGGGGGGTGTGGTTTTGCCTCGGCCAGCTACTGAGAGGAGCTTCGGACTTGTGCCGGAGGCCTATATATGTGGCACCTGCCTCACGTAGGCCACAGGGACGCGGAGGGGCATGTGTGGATCTCCACTACTCCTCGCTGGGATTTGGATAGACTGGCCCAGACCCTTTCTTGTGGATAGAGAGGGGAGCTGTCAGATGCTACATGTGATGAATATCTAACAGTGCAGTAGCCGGTGAGTTATTGCTCCCTTATGGGGGGCAGATTTTTTTATTCAGCAGTCTCTCTGCATGGATGTGTTTTACATGAGGACAAACTGCCATGAAACCTACTCACGGATTCCCTCCAACTAGGTGAAACCACTGATTAATACCCCGGCAATTTTCTGAACAGCAGCAGCCCCTTGCACTGGCCCCATGTGGAATGGACAATATTGGATGCCTGACTCCCTGCTTGGTCACTCCTCCTAGCGATTTGGTGAGTGGCAGCTGCGGCAATGCATCTTTCCGGGTCTCCCCCCTCTTCCCCCTGTGATGGTTGGTAACTGTGGAGCGCCCATTGAAGTTTATTAAATGTTCTTATGAGGCAGACATGTATATGATTAGCTTGGGGTGCTGTTTGGCTGCCGCACATGAGGAAGGAGCTACAGTGTGCCTAATTACAGTGATAGAGATGCTCCTGCTCCACCTGCTTGGGCCGAACCCTAATGGACAATTGACGCCTCGGGGAACTGAGCTAACTGAGTAATGTGGGACTGGCGCCCCCCCCTCCCTCCAGGCATCTTTTACTTTTAGTCATGGAGACTCTCTGCCCATGATGAAAGCTGTGTGGACTCTGAGGAGTATGGATGGTATAATTATGGTCACGTAGAAGTACCTATGGCTTGCCATGCTGTAAAAATCGATGTTTTTGGAGGACTTACCCCCCCATCTCTCTCTTATATAGGAGAAACCGGGACTCTTGGACTAAATTGAACAACCTGGTCTTAGCAGAATTCCTCTCTCATGAAATTGGACCCGATAAGATCAGTGACTCTGGGGGGTGATTGCACTGTCTACCAGGCGGAGTGTGAATACGCTAATGATTCTGTAGTTGCATATTAGTATTCTATACCTGGTGGTGGATATTTCTGGATCAGGGTGTGATACCCTAGGCTTTAAGTGCTCCTCAGAGCCATATGGGACTGTGAATCCTTACTTTTGTATGCTGTAAAGAACGGGATTTAAATTCTCGAGTGGGAGGGGCCTATGGTGTATAAAGTTGCTAAGTTGGTTCGTGATATCCCCGTAGTGCTACATAGATCCCACAAATATAAAGTGAAGAGAAAGAGTGGGTGAAATGGCCCCTAAGGTGAACCCCAGAAGATCAGGGAGTAGCTTGCCACAAAAAGACAAGGGGGCTATGGGTAAATTGGATAAAATGTGGAAGTCTCCAGCTGTGGGTATAAAAACTAGAACCCAGAAGGATCTCTCCCCTAGTAAAACAGGCTCTAGGTACTCGGTCTTGGAGGTGGAAGAAACTGAGGAAGGGCAGTCTGTGCCCCCTATGGGAACTCAGATGTTGGAGGAGATATTGGGAGGGGTGAAAAAATGTAATTGTGCAATTGAGGAGATAAATAAACAACTGGGTGTTGTATCTACCGAGGTATCTCTGATAAGACACGATATGACTAAAATCAGAGATAGGATTTCCAGACTGGAGGAAGAAGCCCCTAAAACAGAAAATAGGATCAAGGTTTTGGAGGAGGAGGTTAATGACTTGAAAAAGGAGAAGACATCTGTTAAAGATAAGCTCACTGACCCTGAGGATAGATCCAGACGTTGTAATATAAGGATGGTGGGGTTTCCTGAGGGGGGGGGACTCTGCCATACAGTTCCTTAGTAGGTGGTTGAAGGAGGGGATAGGGGAAGGGCATCTTACCCCAATGTTTGGGATTGAACGAGCTCATCGGGTGCCAAGGCGTATTCCCCCTCCGGGGGGTCCCCCTAGGACAATCCTAATTAAGTTATATACCTCCCAGGACAGGGATACTATCCTTAGGAGGGCAAGAGAGATGAGGGACCTACAGTATAATGGACAGAATATTTTTCTATATCCGGATTTCTCTTGGGAGACCCAGAAGAGAAGGGCATCCTTTCGGGAGACAAAAAGGCGGCTAAAGAATGCAGGGGTGCCCTTCTCTCTGCTGTTTCCAACGAGACTCCGCGTTGAGCATAAGGGAAAGGTAACAATATTTGGAACCCCCCAAGAAGTCTCAGATTGGATGGATAAATAAGGCATCTAATATAAGGCAATACTGTGGCATTAGGGGTTGGAAGTATTAGTTGAGTAATAATGTTACACCTCGGGGGGGAGGGGTCGGGGGGTTCTCTGGGGTGTCACTAGGATAGGAGTGCATAGTAGAAGTACGGTGCGTTATGGGGAGAGGGGGGGTGGGGGGGGGGGGAGGGTAAGGGAAAGGAGGGAGGGATGGCACGGGATGATCAAAAGAATGTTTTTTTTTCTTTTGTTTTTTTGTTTTTTTTTCTCTCTCTCTTTCCTTCTTCTCTCTCTTCTCTTAGGTAAATATATCTATGCTTAAACTATTAGCCTGGAACGTACGAGGTATGTCGGATAGAATTAAGAAGTGCGCAATTTTCGATTATATTCGGAGGTGCCTTCCTGCGATCATATGTTTAGTTGAGACCCATAGGTCAAGAGATGAGCAGATACTTCCAAGGAGGTGGGCCAAAGAAGAATACCCTCCAGACTCTCTTCTTACTCCGTGGGAGTGTCAGTATATGTCCACAGGAGGGCACCATTCAAGACTCTCTTCTTACTCCGTGGGAGTATCAGTATATGTCCACAGGAGGGCACCATTCTAGACTCTCTTCTTACTCCGTGGGAGTGTCAGTATATGTCCACAGGAGGGCACCATTCTAGACTCTCTTCTTACTCCGTGGGAGTGTCAGTATATGTCCACAGGAGGGCACCATTCTAGACTCTCTTCTTACTCCGTGGGAGTGTCAGTATATGTCCACAAGAGGGCACCATTCTAGACTCTCTTCTTACTCCGTGGGAGTATCAGTATATGTCCACAGGAGGGCACCATTCTAGACTCTCTTCTTACTCCGTGGGAGTGTCAGTATATGTCCACAGGAGGGCACCATTCTAGACTCTCTTCTTACTCCGTGGGAGTGTCAGTATATGTCCACAG
The DNA here is from genome assembly GCF_029499605.1 of Hyla sarda. NCBI lineage: Eukaryota > Metazoa > Chordata > Amphibia > Anura > Hylidae > Hyla > Hyla sarda. The sequence goes on from NW_026610619.1 coordinate 26,592, forward strand.
GAGGGCACCATTCTAGACTCTCTTCTTACTCCGTGGGAGTGTCAGTATATGTCCACAGGAGGGCACCATTCTAGACTCTCTTCTTACTCCGTGGGAGTGTCAGTATATGTCCACAGGAGGGCACCATTCAAGACTCTCTTCTTACTCCGTGGGAGTGTCAGTATATGTCCACAGGAGGGCACCATTCTAGACTATCTTCTTACTCCGTGGGAGTGTCGGTATATGTCCACAGGGAGGTACCATTCTAGACTCTCTTCTTACTCCGTGGGAGTGTCGGTATATGTTCACAGGAGGGCACCATTCTAGACTCTCTTCTTACTCCGTGGGAGTGTCGGTATATGTCCACAGGAGGGCACCATTCTAGACTCTCTTCTTACTCCGTGGGAGTGTCAGTATATGTCCACAGGAGGGCACCATTCTAGACTCTCTTCTTACTCCGTGGGAGTGTCAGTATATGTCCACAGGAGGGCACCATTCTAGACTCTCTTCTTACTCCGTGGGAGTGTCAGTATATGTCCACAGGAGGGCACCATTCTAGACTCTCTTCTTACTCCGTGGGAGTGTCAGTATATGTCCACAGGAGGGCACCATTCTAGACTCTCTTCTTACTCCGTGGGAGTGTCAGTATATGTCCACAGGAGGGCACCATTCTAGACTCTCTTCTTACTCCGTGGGAGTGTCAGTATATGTCCACAGGAGGGCACCATTCTAGACTCTCTTCTTACTCCGTGGGAGTGTCAGTATATGTCCACAGGAGGGCACCATTCGAGACTCTCTTCTTACTCCGTGGGAGTGTCAGTATATGTCCACAGGAGGGCACCATTCGAGACTCTCTTCTTACTCCGTGGGAGTGTCAGTATATGTCCACAGGAGGGCACCATTCGAGACTCTCTTCTTACTCCGTGGGAGTGTCAGTATATGTCCACAGGAGGGCACCATTCTAGACTCTCTTCTTACTCCGTGGGAGTGTCAGTATATGTCCACAGGAGGGCACCATTCTAGACTCTCTTCTTACTCCGTGGGAGTGTCAGTATATGTCCACAGGAGGGCACCATTCAAGACTCTCTTCTTACTCCGTGGGAGTGTCAGTATATGTCCACAGGAGGGCACCATTCTAGACTCTCTTCTTACTCCGTGGGAGTGTCAGTATATGTCCACAGGAGGGCACCATTCAAGACTCTCTTCTTACTCCGTGGGAGTGTCAGTATATGTCCACAGGAGGGCACCATTCTAGACTCTCTTCTTACTCCGTGGGAGTGTCAGTATATGTCCACAGGAAGGTACCATTCTAGACTCTCTTCTTACTCCGTGGGAGTGTCAGTATATGTCCACAGGAGGGCACCATTCTAGACTCTCTTCTTACTCCGTGGGAGTGTCAGTATATGTCCACAGGAGGGCACCATTCGAGACTCTCTTCTTACTCCGTGGGAGTGTCAGTATATGTCCACAGGAGGGCACCATTCAAGACTCTCTTCTTACTCCGTGGGAGTGTCAGTATATGTCCACAGGAGGGCACCATTCTAGACTCTCTTCTTACTCCGTGGGAGTGTCAGTATATGTCCACAGGAGGGCACCATTCGAGACTCTCTTCTTACTCCGTGGGAGTGTCAGTATATGTCCACAGGAGGGCACCATTCTAGACTCTCTTCTTACTCCGTGGGAGTGTCAGTATATGTCCACAGGAGGGCACCATTCTAGACTCTCTTCTTACTCCGTGGGAGTGTCAATATATGTCCACAGGAGGGCACCATTCTAGACTCTCTTCTTACTCCGTGGGAGTATCGGTATATGTCCACAGGGAGGTACCATTCTAGACTCTCTTCTTACTCCGTGGGAGTGTCGGTATATGTTCACAGGAGGGCACCATTCTAGACTCTCTTCTTACTCCGTGGGAGTGTCGGTATATGTCCACAGGAGGGCACCATTCTAGACTCTCTTCTTACTCCGTGGGAGTGTCAGTATATGTCCACAGGAGGGCACCATTCTAGACTCTCTTCTTACTCCGTGGGAGTGTCAGTATATGTCCACAGGAGGGCACCATTCTAGACTCTCTTCTTACTCCGTGGGAGTGTCAGTATATGTCCACAGGAGGGCACCATTCGAGACTCTCTTCTTACTCCGTGGGAGTGTCAGTATATGTCCACAGGAGGGTACCATTCTAGACTCTCTTCTTACTCCGTGGGAGTGTCAGTATATGTCCACAGGAGGGCACCATTCTAGACTCTCTTCTTACTCCGTGGGAGTGTCAGTATATGTTCACAGGAGGGCACCATTCTAGACTCTCTTCTTACTCCGTGGGAGTGTCAGTATATGTCCACAGGAGGGCACCATTCTAGACTCTCTTCTTACTCCGTGGGAGTGTCAGTATATGTCCACAGGAGGGCACCATTCTAGACTCTCTTCTTACTCCGTGGGAGTGTCAGTATATGTCCACAGGAGGGCACCATTCTAGACTCTCTTCTTACTCCGTGGGAGTGTCAGTATATGTCCACAGGAGGGCACCATTCTAGACTCTCTTCTTACTCCGTGGGAGTGTCAGTATATGTCCACAGGAGGGCACCATTCTAGACTCTCTTCTTACTCCGTGGGAGTGTCAGTATATGTTCACAGGAGGGCACCATTCTAGACTCTCTTCTTACTCCGTGGGAGTGTCAGTATATGTCCACAGGAGGGCACCATTCTAGACTCTCTTCTTACTCCGTGGGAGTGTCAGTATATGTCCACAGGAGGGCACCATTCTAGACTCTCTTCTTACTCCGTGGGAGTGTCAGTATATGTCCACAGGAGGGCACCATTCTAGACTCTCTTCTTACTCCGTGGGAGTGTCAGTATATGTCCACAGGAGGGCACCATTCGAGACTCTCTTCTTACTCCGTGGGAGTGTCAGTATATGTCCACAGGAGGGTACCATTCTAGACTCTCTTCTTACTCCGTGGGAGTGTCAGTATATGTCCACAGGAGGGCACCATTCTAGACTCTCTTCTTACTCCGTGGGAGTGTCAGTATATGTTCACAGGAGGGCACCATTCTAGACTCTCTTCTTACTCCGTGGGAGTGACAGTATATGTCCACAGGAGGGCACCATTCTAGACTCTCTTCTTACTCCGTGGGAGTGTCAATATATGTCCACAGGAGGGCACCATTCTAGACTCTCTTCTTACTCCGTGGGAGTGTCAGTATATGTTCACAGGAGGGCACCATTCTAGACTCTCTTCTTACTCCGTGGGAGTGTCAGTATATGTCCACAGGAGGGCACCATTCTAGACTCTCTTCTTACTCCGTGGGAGTGTCAGTATATGTCCACAGGAGGGCACCATTCTAGACTCTCTTCTTACTCCGTGGGAGTGTCAGTGTATGTCCACAGGAGGGCACCATTCTAGACTCTCTTCTTACTCCGTGGGAGTGTCAATATATGTCCACAGGAGGGCACCATTCTAGACTCTCTTCTTACTCCGTGGGAGTGTCAGTATATGTCCACAGGAGGGCACCATTCTAGACTCTCTTCTTACTCCGTGGGAGTGTCAGTATATGTCCACAGGAGGGCACCATTCTAGACTCTCTTCTTACTCCGTGGGAGTGTCAGTATATGTCCACAGGAGGGCACCATTCTAGACTCTCTTCTTACTCCGTGGGAGTGTCAGTATATGTCCATAGGAGGGCACCATTCTAGACTCTCTTCTTACTCCGTGGGAGTGTCAGTATATGTCCACAGGAGGGCACCATTCTAGACTCTCTTCTTACTCCGTGGGAGTGTCAGTGTATGTCCACAGGAGGGCACCATTCTAGACTCTCTTCTTAATCCGTGGGAGTGTCAGTATATGTCCACAGGAGGGCACCATTCTAGACTCTCTTCTTACTCCGTGGGAGTGTCAGTATATGTCCACAGGAGGGCACCATTCTAGACTCTCTTCTTAATCCGTGGGAGTGTCAGTATATGTCCACAGGAGGGCACCATTCTAGACTCTCTTCTTACTCCGTGGAAGTGTCAGTATATGTCCACAGGAGGGCACCATTCTAGACTCTCTTCTTACTCCGTGGGAGTGTCAGTGTATGTCCACAGGAGGGCACCATTCGAGACTAAGAATGCAAAGGTAGATAAGTATGGTCGATATGTATTTCTCTATGGAATATGGGAAGATAGGGCAGTCATCTTGGCTTTTGTTTATATTCCTCCACCTTTTAGAGTGGATGTTCTGAGGGACCTCGTGAGCTATAATGAAAGTAAGACACATTCGGCATTATGGATAGTTGGAGATTTGAACAATGTAATGGACCCCAGTATGGACAGATACAAATTAGGTAGGAATGTAGGGGGGAACGAAACAGCATTGGCGAGGTACTATGGAGAGATGAATTGGGTTGATGGGTGGCGGAAACTAAACCCAGGAATAAGACAGTATTCATGTTTTAGTACCTCATATAACACCGCTTCCCGAATTGACTTATGCCTGTGTGATAAGAATGCGATGACCTGGACCAGTAGGGTGCAGTATAAAGCTAAAACCCTATCGGACCATTGCCCAGTGGTGGTGGAAATTGGAGGTAAGGTAATGGGTGGGAAAAGGTTGGACTTTCGGCTCAACCCCCACTGGATAGAATTAGTGGGCGATCAGGACTGGTTTAGACAGGAAATAGAGGCATTCTGGGAGATTAATCATAAGTCCGCAAACCCTCAGGTAGTATGGGATACTATGAAGGCATATTTGAGGGGCCTATATATAGGGCGAATCAATAAAAAGAAAAAGGAATTCTCACGGGAAGAAACAGTACTGAATAGTAAAGTGGTAACATTAGAAGCAGGGATAGAAGAGGATAGTGGGGGGAACAGCTGATAGAACTGAAGGCAGCTCAAGAGGAATATAAAGAAGATCTACTTAAAAAGGCACAAAATAAACTTCAGGGGGCAATTTAATATCTTTGAGAAAGGGAAACCAAACAAGACACTGTCAAGATTACTTAAAAATCAAGGCGACGAATGTGGTATTATGGCTCTGAGGAGGGAGGATGGCAGCATAACCACAGATAGAGAAGAAATAGCCCAAATGGTTAACTCTTTTTTCTCCAATCTCTATATAGGCAGCAATATTAATAGGGCGGAGGTAGCAGAATTCCTGAGGGGAATTAATATTCCAAGTTTGACAGAGGATGTCAGGGATTCCCTGGACGACCCAATTTCCCTCCAGGAGCTGGAGGAGGCATTGGCATCAATCCAAGGGAATACATCCCCCGGGTCTGACGGCATTCCTTTCCAGATATATAGGATATACTCAACCCTGCTGTTTCCAAGATTGCTGGGTATCATTAATGAATCCTGGAGGGGGGGGTTCTCCCTAAATCTATGTGTGAGGCTAATATCAGACTCATTAGGAAAAAAGATAAAGATCCCTTAGATTTGGGCTCATATCGTCCTATCTCCTTGCTTAATATGGATATAAAGATAATAGCGAAAGCACTGGCAAGGAGATTGGATAAAGTAATGGAGGTAGTGGTGGGCGGTGACCAGGGAGGGTTTAGGTCAGTAAGAACGGTTCATGACAATATTCATCAGGTGTATGAAGCAATCCAGAGTGGATCCCGGGGCCCCCGCTCCATTCTGTCATTGGACGCTACTAAAGCTTTTGACAGGGTGGAGTGGGGATCCCTCTGGGAAGTTTTGAAGAGGGTTGGGGTGGGCCCGAGGTTTTTGAGTTATATTCAGCTACTATATACTAACCCTGAGGCGAGTGTAGTGGTGGATGGAATTCCCTCTTACCCATTCAAACTAGGCAGAGGAACAAGGCAGGGCTGCCCCCTCTCACCCTTCTTATTTTTAATTTATATTGAACCCTTAGCGGCTTGGATAAGAGATAATGATGTTTATGAGGGATTTGGAGTAAATGGAGAGAAGAGTAAGATCCTGTTATTTGCAGATGATATTCTCCTCTTTGTAACTAACCCACAAGAAAAAATACATCGTATTATTAAGATGTTCGAGGCTTTTGCCCCCCTATCTGGGTTGGAGATAAATTGGAGTAAATCAATGGATGAGGATATGGGGGAGACGGTGGGAAGATTATCCGTGTAAAAAAAAGAATGTTTCCTTTATCTGGGAGTAAAAATAGCAGCCACGAATGATAGGTTTGTGATTAACAATATACGGCCCCTTTTGAATAGTTTAGCGAAGAGAGTAGAAGTAGGAATTAAAATGCCCTTCTCTATGTCAGAAAGGATGGCGATAATAAAAATGGTGGTCCTCCCACAGGTCCTGTTTTTTCTTGCTGCCTCGCCAATGTGGATCGGTAAATGCTGGTTCAGGAAGATAGAAGTGATACTGGGTAGATTGTTATGGGGAAGAAAAAGGGTCCGTCTGAAGTACAGATATTTTATGGCCCCTGGAGATAGGGGGGGATTGGATATGCCCAATTTCTTTGTTTATTACATGGCCGCGCAGTTGGTACGAATCGTGAATTGGAGAAATTCTAGATATCTGGAGAAGATTGTAGTAGATAAGGAGAAAGTGAACATATATGAGGTGTTGGAATTAGATGATTATGAGGAGAGTGGGTCAAATAACACGATGTTATGGTATAAATATAGGAAAGTGTGGGAAAGATTAAAGGGAGAATTACATGTAGGAAATAGTTTTGGGTTCACACCCCTATGGGGTAATAATAAATTTAAAGAATTGGTGAAGTGTGAGTCAACTTTTTGGGATAGTAAGGGTATAAAACGACTAGAACAACTATTTGATAAAGGACAACTCTTTTCATTTGAACACATAAAAAGGGGGTATGATATTAGTGATAATGATTGGCTGTACTATTGGCAGGTTAGTCACGCAGTCCATAACACGATAGATAAGGAGATATATGTAGCACAGAAACACAATTTCATAGAAGCACTAACTCAAATAGAGCACTTTAAAAAAAAAAAGAAATTAAATAAGATTATTGGCGTTAGGGGGATCGATAGAATTAAAGACAAATGGTCCGGAATAGTGGGTACTGTGTCTGAGGAAGACTGGGACATTATGGCCCAAAATATAAGCAAGGTTTCTCGTAATATGGAACATAAAATTACACAATTTAAGATATTACACAGGACCCACTATTCCGCGCTTCATTTACATAGGATGGGGGTGAGAATCACTTCACAGTGTGTTAAATGTGGTTTGGAAGAGGCGGATTATCTACATAGTTTTTGGTCATGTGAGAAGATATCTGATTTCTGGGAATCTGTAATAAAATAGGTAGAAAGTAAAATCCCTGTGAAGGTACCTCGTACGATAGAGTTTATACTGCTGGGAGCTATGGGTAAGATGGGCAAACTTGGGTGCCTACTACATCGGATTTTGTTCTTCGCCAGACTGATTATATTAAGGAATTGGATATCCCCTAAAGAATTACAGATAGAGGAATGGAAGGAAGGTCTGAAAACCATGAAAAATAAGGAGTTTAGATGGATGAGGAGTAGGGGGGGCAAAGAGAATGTCGGAAAATTTGGAATTTATGGCAGATTTAAAAAACTCTTCCCCCCCCCTTTTTTTTTTTCTCTCTTTCTTTTTCTCTTTGCTCTTCTCGGTGCCAGTGGGTTGGGGTGGGGGGGGTGGGGGGGGATGGGTGGATGTTGATTAGACATACTATGTAAACAAGTATTAATTTGGCTTCTATGGCTTCTGCTTTTCTTCCGATTGGTGATGTTGTTTTATCGGATTTGTAGAATGTATTTTTGTAATTATTAAAATAAAAATATTTATAAAAAAAAAAGATTGTCTTGTTACAGGCAAGATGATTACGCAAAGACCTGTAACATCTACAGGCACGAGGATACGCAGGACCTGTCTAAACTACACGTACAATAGGCACGCGGAGACCGGTCATGTCTACAGGACACAATGTTTGTATTAAATACAGCGGGTACAGTTCGTGTTTTGTTTACAGTACATACACTCATAAGTGTCACATGCAGGAGCCACAGTTAGTGCTGCATACAGTACTGGCACTCAGTGTTCTTAGGCAGCAGGTACAGTTTCTGTTGTGTGTATTTCATACGCTCGTTGTGCTATATGCAATGTGTACAGACAGTGTTAGACACTCAGGCATTGGGCACTGTTCGTGTGCTTGTCGTGGTCACTTTGCACTCACGTGTGCCGTCCTTTCCATACATACATGGGTTGCATCCAGAACATATGCTCATAACTGTTGTTGTATCTAGCTTCATACTAGCGTACCATACGCATAGTGCGCACTGTTCATACGCTCGTTGTGTTATATGCAATGTGTACAGACAGTGTTAGACACTAAAGCCTTGAGCACTGTTCGTGGGTTTGTCGTGGTCACTTTGCACTCATGTGTGCCATACTTTCCATACATATGTGAGTTGCATCCAGAACATATGCGCATAACTGTTGTCGTATCCAGCTTCATACTGTCTTACCATACACATAGTGCGCACTGTTCATACGCTCGTTGTGCTATATGCAATGTGTACAGACAGTGTTAGACACCAAGGCCTGGAGCACTGTTCGTGTGCTTATCGTGGTCATATTGCACTCACGCGTGCCGTCTTTTCATACATACGCGGGTCGCTATCCAGAACACATGCTCATAACTGTTGTCGTATCTAGCTTCGTACTGTTTTACCTTACACTTAGGTCATACGCTCATGGTTGCAGACGGGGTACACTACACATACGTTCATAGCGTTCATACTGTGCAGATGGTCATAGCTGGTACACTACAATCACCAATAGTTACACCGCACATACCTCTGTGCCAGTGGACTTCGCATACTTTAAACTTGCACTGAAGGCATATCACGCGGCATACAACACTTTCAGGTCTTATCTAACTCAACACAATAGTCCTTTCTCCCTGACACTAATGTCATTCTATCTTTCATCGGGTTCTGATACTCTTTTCTGCATAGAACCATCAAATCTCATCTTTCAGGTATCCAGCACTTCATTTCTTCATCTCTCCCGGACAGGCTTTCGTTTATGTTGTCTCAGGCTGTCAAGGCTGCGCTCAGAGCGGTCTTGGCCCCTAGCTCCAGTATTCCGGCTCTCAGGAGGCCTATCAGCGGTGAACTGTTAGGTCATTGTCTGACGTGTTGGATGGTAATCCGTTCGGTTCGAGAGCAGCCTGATACTGCAGTCGGTAGTGTACCTAGCGTACTAGGGTTTCCTCCGACCGGGAGAATTCTCGTGTGCCAGGCGGGGTTCGGCACGCTTACAGATAGCTCACTTAAGGTGGCAGGGTTCTTGGTTTGAGATTTCACTTTCTGTCACCATAACTTCCCAGTGGGGGCTGTGGTCAGGTCCTTCACTTCAGGCAACAAGTGGTGCCCAGTGGCGGTGTTCTCACAACTGGCAAACTTTCTCTGCGACAAGCCTTCGGAGTCGCCACTGTTGCCTTTCGGTGCGGGGACTCTAACCACCTCTTTACTCATATCACGTGTCCGCACATTGCTTCGTACATTAGGCCACAACCCTAGGAAATATTCAGGACACTCATTTCGGATAGGAGCTGCGTCAGCGGCCACCAGGCATGTAGTACCAACACATGTGATACAGAAGTTGGGCAGATGGCGCTCTGACACATACACCAGTTATGTCCCAGATCCCTCGAGGGAGATGGCAGATGCGTTTCACTATTTGGCGTTATAATAAACATTACTCAAATTACCCTATATGGTGTTGTCTTTTTGCCCTCTAAAGTCGGACCCTCGGCGCGGTTTTCAGGCACACCGCAACCGCTGTTCTAGGGGCAGGTAGATGTTAGTTACAGTGATATTAATCATGTTTCTTTCAGGTTTCCCTGGTGGCAGGTAACAGGTAAGACTACGTACAGTAATAAGTCCTGACCACAAATTCTGAGGGGCTATTCTTCTTGGATTTGTAGTCAGTACACAGTGCCCTTCATTGGTACCCTCACATTCTGAAGTGCTATTCTTGTTGGATTTGTAGTCAGTACACAGTGCCGTTCATTGGTACCCTCACGTTCAGAGGGCTATTGTTGTTGGATTTGTAGTCAGTACACAGTGCCCCTTCATTGGTACCCTCACATATTCTGAAGGGCTATTCTTGGATTTGTAGTCAGTACACACAGTGCCCTTCATTGGTACCCTCACATATTCTAAAGGGCTATTCTTGGATTTGTAGTCAGTACACACAGTGCCCTTCATTGGCACCCTCACATATTCTGAAGGGCTATTCTTCTTGGATTTGTAGTCAGTACACAGTGCCCTTCATTGGTACCCTCACATTCTGAAGTGCTATTCTTGTTGGATTTGTAGTCAGTACACAGTGCCGTTCATTGGTACCCTCACGTTCAGAGGGCTATTGTTGTTGGATTTGTAGTCAGTACACAGTGCCCCTTCATTGGTACCCTCACATATTCTAAAGGGCTATTCTTGGATTTGTAGTCAGTACACACAGTGCCCTTCATTGGTACCCTCGCATATTCTGAAGGGCTATTCTTGTTGGATTTGTAGTCAGTACACAGTGCCCCTTCATTGGTACCCTCACATATTCTGAAGGGCTATTCTTGTTGGATTTGTAGTCAGTACACACAGTGCCCCTTCATTGGTGCCCTCACATATTCTGAGGGCTATTCTTGGATTTGTAGTCAGTACACAGTGCCCTTCATTGGTGCCCTCACATATTCTGAAGGGCTATTCTTGGATTTGTAGTCAGTACACACAGTGCCCTTCATTGGTACTCTGACATATTCTGAAGGGCTATTCTTCTTTGAAGGGCACCAATGAAGGGCACTGTGTGTACTGACTACAAATAAAGAATTCTGAAGGGCTATTCTTCTGGGACTTGTAGTCAGTACACAGTGCCCCTTCATTGGTGTCCTCGCATATTCTGAAGGGCTATTCTTCTGGGACTTGTAGTCAGTTCCCAATATCCCTTCTCTTTGGTCTTTACAGAGCGTGTGAGGATGGGGGGGAGATTGTCCTCTGGCAGAAAGTTCTGTAAATCCTACAAATCCCTGGTCTCTTACATTGCTCAGAATGACAGATTATTTACAATTGACTGATATCTGGTTTATTTTCACATCAAGAACCAATCTGTTCTGAAGAGTTAATGGTGTGAGACCGAAGCGGCTGAATGTTCTGGTGGGGAGGTGCTGAATTGAATATTTATGAGATTTTTTTTATGGCATATCAAATAATTAACAGTAAAAAAAAAGTTAAGATAAGTAAATTGCTTTAGCAAAAAAATAGGTTCGGATTTTGGTGAAACAAAAACATTTTGAGATTTGTTTAGGGTAAAAACGGCAGCTGATATGATGATGGGCCCCATCTCGGGCCCCACTATAATGTCATGCGGTCAGTCCTTCCTATATGACGGCCAATGTCTCACAATGATGGTCTGGAGTGGAGTGTTAGGAGCCCAGATTTACCAATCTCCCTGAAATCAAACATGTCTGGTTCTGCCCATAGCAGCCAATCACAGCTCAGCTTCATATCAGAACAAGGTTTTCCAGGATAAGAGAAACAGCTGCTTTATTCCAAAATGAGCGCCAATCTTCTACATCAAACAAGCGTTTACACAGCAACATTATTCATGGCTTTCTCCAAGTGACAATCCTGCGGCCAATAGCAATAAGAACTTTTATTTCCATATGGTCCTATGACAGCACAGGAACAAATGGGTCAATGTGTATCTCCTACTACAAGGCAGAAGAAATAATAATAATAAACTAAACAATTGATATGTCACTCATTCCATAAACTCCCTTTAGATACAATAAAGAGCTTGTTTTTTGATTCTTCAGGAAGGAGGAGGACTTCTATCCTGAGGACCATGGGGGGCTCAGTCCTGGGACTTTCCCTCCTCCCCCTCCAGTTCATTCAGTTGAGAGAAGACCTGTGGTGTGGGGAGATGGTGGGCGCCCTTTGGCTTAGACTTTAGCAGTCGATGATGAGTATTCCTATGAAGCTTATGGATTGTGGGACTGGATTACCTATAACTCATCATAGATTGTCACTCCCCCTCCTCAGCAGTGTGCGTCATGACCGTCGGCATCCATCGTCCTAGATGCCAAGATTACTTTGAAGTTACTTCTCATTTCAAAACAGTCTATAGAATGGGCCCTTAAGTGTCTGAAGCTGGGAATGAACCTTTATCTGGCGGTGACAAGAAGTCCCTGCCTCCATCTGAAGACTCGTCCTGGCTCAAGGATGTGATGAATGGGAGAGCAGATAATAGTTTAAAGAAGTTCTATTCTGCAGCAGCCAGAATTATAATTCTGCCTAAATAGCTGTTGCTGTGGTCAGAGGCCTTTGCCGGTAGTTAATCCAGTTGTCTAAGGACATTGTCAGAGGTGTGTCCAGGGACGACTTACCGAAAAGTCTGACGGACATGAAAAAAACCTTTTGAATTTCTTTGCCTTTTCCTCTGGATTCGCTCAGAACAAGCACAATGGTTCTGTCTCTCTACCATTTTACCTCCATCAATGCATTGGTTCAATCAGTGCTCTCCCAAGGATCCTCCATCGAATTTGTTTACCTCCGGCAGTCTTCTTCAGAGACCTCACGTTCAGGAGTTGGTTGGTGACCTGGAAGAAGTGTACTCCAGGATTCTCGGTCCCCAAGAGGGACATTGATGTCAGGTGATCAACCTGTCCCACGCTTCCTTCAGAAGGTCGAAGTGGCTGCCACCCTTGATTTACCAGACTCCTATCTGCATATCGCCATCATTAGGTCACATTGCAAATCTTTTAGGGTGTTTGAATTCACAGCCACAGATGATTCAACATAGAATTAATAAGAGGCATTTACAGACCTGTTTCAGTAGTTTTCTTTTATTCTTCATCTTTGTAGCATTTCAGCATAGATAACATTGTAAGGAGCTCGGAGCCATTGCCCACACGTCCATAGCCGAACCTGATGCAATCAGTGTCAAGCAATGGCTCCGAGCTCCTTACAATGTTATCTATGCTGAAATGCTACAAAGATGAAGAATAAAAGAAAACTACTGAAACAGGTCTGTAAATGCCTCTTATTAATTCTATGTTGAATCATCTGTGGCTGTGAATTCAAACACCCTGGGCTGGTTTCAGTGTTCTTTTTTTGTTTTGTTTTTTAAAGGGGCTTATACGTAAAAATGTCCCCATGCCCAGACTCTCAGACAGAAGGGCCACTACACCTGACCCTTCAGAGCCTCCATCTGATTGGATACCATAAAAGAGATGAGTGTCTTAGATTGTTTACAATAAGGTGCGTCAGCTCATAAGAGAATACGCAGTGTGGAATACGCTATGTCTGACCCTTCCCTAAGAGGCGAGCGATCATCTCTTTGGGGAAGTTATCAACAATCTGTTTGCCAGACGTTTCCTAATGAAATTAAGAATCTGTCCTCCTGAAAAACCTCTGATGGTTTCGTGGGTTTGGACTCTTATGCCACAATGACTTTCCTTTTGAGCTAAAAGAAATTTATATTTGTCGTGGAAAGTGTTGTTCCTAGGAGCAATTTCTGCAGTAAGAGGGTTGGCGAAATTCAGTCATTGTCTTAACAAGGAGAAGACACCAAACATAAGTGTCTTGTATATAACATGGAGGAGACATAACCGTAATCAATGATAAATATAACATAAGTGTCTTATATATAACATGGAGGAGACATAACAGTAATCAATGATAAATATAACATAAGTGTCTTGTATATAACATGGAGGAGACATAACAGTAATCAATGATAAATATAACATAAGTGTCTTGTATATAACATGGAGGAGACATAACAGTAATCAATGATAAATATAACATAAGTGTCTTGTATATAACATGGAGGAGACATAACAGTAATCAATGATAAATATAACATAAGTGTCTTATATATAACATGGAGGAGACATAACAGTAATCAATGATAAATATAACATAAGTGTCTTGTATATAACATGGAGGAGACATAACAGTAATCAATGATAAATATAACATAAGTGTCTTATATATAACATGGAGGAGACATAACAGTAATCAATGATAAATATAACATAAGTGTCTTGTATATAACATGGAGGAGACATAACAGTAATCAATGATAAATATAACATAAGTGTCTTGTATATAACATGGAGGAGACACATAACAGTAATCAATGATAAATATAACATAAGTGTCTTGTATATAACATGGAGGAGACACAACAGTAATCAATGATAAATATAACATAAGTGTCTTATATATAACATGGAGGAGACATAACAGTAATCAATGATAAATATAACATAAGTGTCTTGTATATAACATGGAGGAGACATAACAGTAATCAATGATAAATATAACATAAGTGTCTTGTATATAACATGGAGGAGACACAACAGTAATCAATGATAAATATAACATAAGTGTCTTATATATAACATGGAGGAGACATAACAGTAATCAATGATAAATATAACATAAGTGTCTTATATATAACATGGAGGAGACATAACAGTAATCAATGATAAATATAACATAAGTGTCTTGTATATAACATGGAGGAGACATAACAGTAATCAATGATAAATATAACATAATTGTCTTATATATAACATGGAGGAGACATAACAGTAATCAATGATAAATATAACATAAGTGTCTTGTATATAACATGGAGGAGACACAACAGTAATCAATGATAAATATAACATAAGTGTCTTATATATAACATCACACATCAGAGGAGACACCGCATAAACATCACACATATCAGAGGACATCACATAGACATCACACATATCAGAGGAGACACCACATAGACATCACACATATCAGAGGAGACACCACATAGACATCACACATATCAGAGGAGACACCACATAGACATCACACATATCAGAGGAGACACCACATAGACATCACAAATATCAGAGGAGACACAACATAGACATCACACATATCAGAGGAGACACCACATAGACATCACACATATCAGAGGAGACACCACATAGACATCACACATATCAGAGGAGACACCACATAGACATCACACATATCAGAGGAGACACCGCATAGACATCACACATATCAGAGGAGACACCGCATAGACATCACACATATCAGAGGAGACACCGCATAGACATCACACATATCAGAGGAGACACCGCATAGACATCACACATATCAGAGGAGACACCGCATAGACATCACACATATCAGAGGAGACCACATAGACATCACACATATCAGAGGAGACACCGCATAGACATCACACATATCAGAGGAGACACCGCATAGACATCACACATATCAGAGGACACCACATAGACATCACACATATCAGAGGAGACACCGCATAGACATCACACATATCAGAGGAGACACCGCATAGACATCACACATATCAGAGGAGACCACATAGACATCACACATATCAGAGGAGACATCGCATAGACATCACACATATCAGAGGAGACACCACATAGACATCACACATATCAGAGGACACCACATAGACACCACACATATCAGAGGACACCACATAGACATCACACATATCAGAGGAGACACCACATAGACATCACACATATCAGAGGAGACATCACATAGACATCACACATATCAGAGGAGACCACATAGACATCACACATATCAGAGGACACCACATACACATCACACATATCAGAGGAGACACCACATAGACATCACACATATCAGAGGAGACACCGCATAGACATCACACATATCAGAGGACACCACATACACATCACACATATCAGAGGAGACACCACATAGACATCACACATATCAGAGGAGACACCGCATAGACATCACACATATCAGAGGAGACATCACACATCAGAGGAGACACCGCATAGACATAACACATATCAGAGGAGACACCACATAGACATCACACATATCAGAGGAGACATCACATAGACATCACACATATCAGAGGAGACATCACACATATCAGAGGAGACACCGCATAGACATCACACATATCAGAGGAGACACCACATAGACATCACACATATCAGAGGAGACACCACATAGACATCACACATATCAGAGGAGACACCGCATAGACATCACACATATCAGAGGAGACACCGCATAGACATCACACATATCAGAGGAGACACCACATAGACATCACACATATCAGAGGAGACACCACATAGACATCACACATATCAGAGGAGACATCACATAGACATCACACATATCAGAGGAGACACCGCATAGACATCACACATATCAGAGGAGACACCACATAGACATCACACATATCAGAGGAGACACCGCATAGACATCACACATATCAGAGGAGACACCGCATAGACATCACACATATCAGAGGAGACATCGCATAGACATCACACATATCAGAGGAGACACCACATAGACATCACACATATCAGAGGAGACACCACATAGACATCACACATATCAGAGGAGACATCGCATAGACATCACACATATCAGAGGAGACACCACATAGACATCACACATATCAGAGGAGACACCGCATAGACATCACACATATCAGAGGAGATACCGCATAGACATCACACATATCAGAGGAGACATCACATAGACATCACACATAGCAGAGGAGACACCACATAGACATCACACATATCAGAGGACACCACATAGACATCACACATATCAGAGGAGACACCACATAGACATCACACATATCAGAGGACACCACATAGACATCACACATATCAGAGGAGACACAACATAGACATCACACATATCAGAGGAGACACCGCATAGACATCACACATATCAGAGGAGACACCGCATAGACATCACACATATCAGAGGAGACACCGCATAGACATCACACATATCAGAGGAGACACCACATAGACATCACACATATCAGAGGAGACACCACATAGACATCACACATATCAGAGGACACCACATAGACATCACACATATCAGAGGAGACACAACATAGACATCACACATATCAGAGGAGACACCGCATAGACATCACACATATCAGAGGAGACACAACATAGACATCACACATATCAGAGGAGACACCGCATAGACATCACACATATCAGAGGAGACACAACATAGACATCACACATATCAGAGGAGACACCACATAGACATCACACATATCAGAGGAGACACCACATAGACATCACAAATATCAGAGGAGACACAACATAGACATCACACATATCAGAGGAGACACCACATAGACATCACACATATCAGAGGAGACACCACATAGACATCACACATATCAGAGGAGACACCACATAGACATCACACATATCAGAGGAGACACCGCATAGACATCACACATATCAGAGGAGACACCGCATAGACATCACACATATCAGAGGAGACACCGCATAGACATCACACATATCAGAGGAGACACCGCATAGACATCACACATATCAGAGGAGACCACATAGACATCACACATATCAGAGGAGACACCGCATAGACATCACACATATCAGAGGAGACACCGCATAGACATCACACATATCAGAGGACACCACATAGACATCACACATATCAGAGGAGACACCGCATAGACATCACACATATCAGAGGAGACACCGCATAGACATCACACATATCAGAGGAGACCACATAGACATCACACATATCAGAGGAGACATCGCATAGACATCACACATATCAGAGGAGACACCACATAGACATCACACATATCAGAGGACACCACATAGACACCACACATATCAGAGGACACCACATAGACATCACACATATCAGAGGAGACACCACATAGACATCACACATATCAGAGGAGACATCACATAGACATCACACATATCAGAGGAGACCACATAGACATCACACATATCAGAGGACACCACATACACATCACACATATCAGAGGAGACACCACATAGACATCACACATATCAGAGGAGACACCGCATAGACATCACACATATCACAGGACACCACATACACATCACACATATCAGAGGAGACACCACATAGACATCACACATATCAGAGGAGACACCGCATAGACATCACACATATCAGAGGAGACATCACACATCAGAGGAGACACCGCATAGACATAACACATATCAGAGGAGACACCACATAGACATCACACATATCAGAGGAGACATCACATAGACATCACACATATCAGAGGAGACATCACACATATCAGAGGAGACACCGCATAGACATCACACATATCAGAGGAGACACCACATAGACATCACACATATCAGAGGAGACACCACATAGACATCACACATATCAGAGGAGACACCGCATAGACATCACACATATCAGAGGAGACACCGCATAGACATCACACATATCAGAGGAGACACCACATAGACATCACACATATCAGAGGAGACACCACATAGACATCACACATATCAGAGGAGACATCACATAGACATCACACATATCAGAGGAGACACCGCATAGACATCACACATATCAGAGGAGACACCACATAGACATCACACATATCAGAGGAGACACCGCATAGACATCACACATATCAGAGGAGACACCGCATAGACATCACACATATCAGAGGAGACATCGCATAGACATCACACATATCAGAGGAGACACCACATAGACATCACACATATCAGAGGAGACACCACATAGACATCACACATATCAGAGGAGACATCGCATAGACATCACACATATCAGAGGAGACACCACATAGACATCACACATATCAGAGGAGACACCGCATAGACATCACACATATCAGAGGAGATACCGCATAGACATCACACATATCAGAGGAGACATCACATAGACATCACACATAGCAGAGGAGACACCACATAGACATCACACATATCAGAGGACACCACATAGACATCACACATATCAGAGGAGACACCACATAGACATCACACATATCAGAGGACACCACATAGACATCACACATATCAGAGGAGACACAACATAGACATCACACATATCAGAGGAGACACCGCATAGACATCACACATATCAGAGGAGACACCGCATAGACATCACACATATCAGAGGAGACACCGCATAGACATCACACATATCAGAGGAGACACCACATAGACATCACACATATCAGAGGAGACACCACATAGACATCACACATATCAGAGGACACCACATAGACATCACACATATCAGAGGAGACACAACATAGACATCACACATATCAGAGGAGACACCGCATAGACATCACACATATCAGAGGAGACACAACATAGACATCACACATATCAGAGGAGACACCGCATAGACATCACACATATCAGAGGAGACACAACATAGACATCACACATATCAGAGGAGACACCACATAGACATCACACATATCAGAGGAGACACCACATAGACATCACACATATCAGAGGAGACACCGCATAGACATCACACATATCAGAGGACACCACATAGACATCACACATATCAGAGGAGACACCGCATAGACATCACACATATCAGAGGAGACATCGCATAGACATCACACATATCAGAGGAGACACAACATAGACATCACACATATCAGAGGAGACACCACATAGACATCACACATATCAGAGGAGACACCACATAGACATCACACATATCAGAGGAGACACCGCATAGACATCACACATATCAGAGGAGACACCGCATAGACATCACACATATCAGAGGAGACACCGCATAGACATCACACATATCAGAGGAGACACCGCATAGACATCACACATATCAGAGGAGACCACATAGACATCACACATATCAGAGGAGACACCGCATAGACATCACACATATCAGAGGAGACACCGCATAGACATCACACATATCAGAGGACACCACATAGACATCACACATATCAGAGGAGACACCGCATAGACATCACACATATCAGAGGAGACACCGCATAGACATCACACATATCAGAGGAGACCACATAGACATCACACATATCAGAGGAGACATCGCATAGACATCACACATATCAGAGGAGACACCACATAGACATCACACATATCAGAGGACACCACATAGACACCACACATATCAGAGGACACCACATAGACATCACACATATCAGAGGAGACACCACATAGACATCACACATATCAGAGGAGACATCACATAGACATCACACATATCAGAGGAGACCACATAGACATCACACATATCAGAGGACACCACATACACATCACACATATCAGAGGAGACACCACATAGACATCACACATATCAGAGGAGACACCGCATAGACATCACACATATCAGAGGACACCACATACACATCACACATATCAGAGGAGACACCACATAGACATCACACATATCAGAGGAGACACCGCATAGACATCACACATATCAGAGGAGACATCACACATCAGAGGAGACACCGCATAGACATAACACATATCAGAGGAGACACCACATAGACATCACACATATCAGAGGAGACATCACATAGACATCACACATATCAGAGGAGACATCACACATATCAGAGGAGACACCGCATAGACATCACACATATCAGAGTAGACACCACATAGACATCACACATATCAAAGGAGACATCACACATATCAGAGGAGACACCGCATAGACATCACACATATCAGAGGAGACACCACATAGACATCACACATATCAGAGGAGACACCACATAGACATCACACATATCAGAGGAGACACCGCATAGACATCACACATATCAGAGGAGACACCGCATAGACATCACACATATCAGAGGAGACACCACATAGACATCACACATATCAGAGGAGACACCACATAGACATCACACATATCAGAGGAGACATCACATAGACATCACACATATCAGAGGAGACACCGCATAGACATCACACATATCAGAGGAGACACCACATAGACATCACACATATCAGAGGAGACACCGCATAGACATCACACATATCAGAGGAGACACCGCATAGACATCACACATATCAGAGGAGACATCGCATAGACATCACACATATCAGAGGAGACACCACATAGACATCACACATATCAGAGGAGACACCACATAGACATCACACATATCAGAGGAGACATCGCATAGACATCACACATATCAGAGGAGACACCACATAGACATCACACATATCAGAGGAGACACCGCATAGACATCACACATATCAGAGGAGATACCGCATAGACATCACACATATCAGAGGAGACATCACATAGACATCACACATAGCAGAGGACACCACATAGACATCACACATATCAGAGGAGACACCACATAGACATCACACATATCAGAGGACACCACATAGACATCACACATATCAGAGGAGACACCGCATAGACATCACACATATCAGAGGAGACACCGCATAGACATCACACATATCAGAGGAGACACCGCATAGACATCACACATATCAGAGGAGACACCACATAGACATCACACATATCAGAGGAGACACCACATAGACATCACACATATCAGAGGACACCACATAGACATCACACATATCAGAGGAGACACAACATAGACATCACACATATCAGAGGAGACACCGCATAGACATCACACATATCAGAGGAGACACAACATAGACATCACACATATCAGAGGAGACACCGCATAGACATCACACATATCAGAGGAGACATCGCATAGACATCACACATATCAGAGGAGACACCGCATAGACATCACACATATCAGAGGAGACATCACATAGACATCACACATATCAGAGGAGACACCACATAGACATCACACATATCAGAGGAGACATCACACATCAGAGGAGACACCGCATAGACATCACACATATCAGAGGAGACACCGCATAGACATCACACATATCAGAGGAGACACCGCATAGACATCACACATATCAGAGGACACCACATAGACATCACACATATCAGAGGAGACACCGCATAGACATCACACATATCAGAGGAGACACCGCATAGACATCACACATATCAGAGGAGACCACATAGACATCACACATATCAGAGGAGACACCGCATAGACATCACACATATCAGAGGAGACACCGCATAGACATCACACATATCAGAGGAGACATCACATAGACATCACACATATCAGAGGAGACCACATAGACATCACACATATCAGAGGAGACACCGCATAGACATCACACATATCAGAGGAGACACCGCATAGACATCACACATATCAGAGGAGACCACATAGACATCACACATATCAGAGGAGACATCGCATAGACATCACACATATCAGAGGAGACACCACATAGACATCACACATATCAGAGGAGACATCACATAGACATCACACATATCAGAGGAGACACCACATAGACATCACACATATCAGAGGACACCACATACACATCACACATATCAGAGGAGACACCACATAGACATCACACATATCAGAGGAGACATCACACATCAGAGGAGACACCGCATAGACATCACACATATCAGAGGAGACACCACATAGACATCACACATATCAGAGGAGACATCACATAGACATCACACATATCAGAGGAGACATCACACATATCAGAGGAGACACCACATAAACATCACACATATCAGAGGAGACACCACATAGACATCACACATATCAGAGGACACCACATAGACATCACACATATCAGAGGAGACACAACATAGACATCACACATATCAGAGGAGACACCACATAGACATCACACATATCAGAGGAGACATCACATAGACATCACACATATCAGAGGAGACACCACATAGACATCACACATATCAGAGGAGACACCGCATAGACATAACACATATCAGAGGAGACACCGCATAGACATCACACATATCAGAGGAGACACCGCATAGACATCACACATATCAGAGGAGACACCGCATAGACATCACACATATCAGAGGAGATACCGCATAGACATCACACATATCAGAGGAGACACCGCATAGACATCACACATATCAGAGGAGACCACATAGACAACACACATATCAGAGGAGACACCGCATAGACATCACACATATCAGAGGAGACACCGCATAGACATCACACATATCAGAGGAGACACCGCATAGACATCACACATATCAGAGGAGACACCACATAGACATCACACATATCAGAGGAGACATCACACATATCAGAGGAGACACCGCATAGACATCACACATATCAGAGGAGACACCGCATAGACATCACACATATCAGAGGAGACACCGCATAGACATCACACATATCAGAGGAGACACCGCATAGACATCACACATATCAGAGGAGACCACATAGACATCACACATATCAGAGGAGACATCGCATAGACATCACACATATCAGAGGAGACACCGCATAGACATCACACATATCAGAGGAGACACCGCATAGACATCACACATATCAGAGGAGACCACATATACATCACACATATCAGAGGAGACACCACATAGACATCACACATATCAGAGGAGACACCGCATAGACATCACACATATCAGAGGAGACACCGCATAGACATCACACATATCAGAGGAGACACAACATAGACATCACACATATCAGAGGAGACACCGCATAGACATCACACATATCAGAGGAGACACCGCATAGACATCACACATATCAGAGGACACCACATAGACATCACACATATCAGAGGACACCACATAGACACCACACATATCAGAGGACACCACATAGACATCACACATATCAGAGGAGACACCACATAGACATCACACATATCAGAGGAGACACCGCATAGACATCACACATATCAGAGGAGACATCACACATCAGAGGAGACACCGCATAGACATAACACATATCAGAGGAGACACCACATAGACATCACACATATCAGAGGAGACATCACATAGGCCTCACACATATCAGAGGAGACATCACACATATCAGAGGAGACACCGCATAGACATCACACATATCAGAGGAGACATCACACATATCAGAGGAGACACCACATAGACATCACACATATCAGAGGAGACACCACATAGACATCACACATATCAGAGGAGACACCGCATAGACATCACACATATCAGAGGAGACACCGCATAGACATCACACATATCAGAGGAGACACCGCATAGACATCACACATATCAGAGGAGACACCACATAGACATCACACATATCAGAGGAGACACCACATAGACATCACACATATCAGAGGAGACACCACATAGACATCACACATATCAGAGGAGACACCACATAGACATCACACATATCAGAGGAGACACCACATAGACATCACACATATCAGAGGAGACACCACATAGACATCACACATATCAGAGGAGACACCACATAGACATCACACATATCAGAGGAGACATCACATAGACATCACACATATCAGAGGAGACACCACATAGACATCACACATATCAGAGGAGACATCACATAGACATCACACATATCAGAGGAGACACCGCATAGACATCACACATATCAGAGGAGACACCGCATAGACATCACACATATCAGAGGAGACATCGCATAGACATCACACATATCAGAGGAGACACCACATAGACATCACACATATCAGAGGAGACACCACATAGACATCACACATATCAGAGGAGACATCGCATAGACATCACACATATCAGAGGAGACACCACATAGACATCACACATATCAGAGGAGACACCACATAGACATCACACATATCAGAGGACACCACATAGACATCACACATATCAGAGGAGACATCACATAGACATCACACATATCAGAGGAGACACCGCATAGACATCACACATATCAGAGGAGACACCGCATAGACATCACACATATCAGAGGAGACATCGCATAGACATCACACATATCAGAGGACACCACATAGACATCACACATATCAGAGGAGACATCACATAGACATCACACATATCAGAGGAGACACCACATAGACATCACACATATCAGAGGAGACACCGCATAGACATCACACATATCAGAGGAGACACCGCATAGACATCACACATATCAGAGGAGACACAACATAGACATCACACATATCAGAGGAGACACCACATAGACATCACACATATCAGAGGAGACATCGCATAGACATCACACATATCAGAGGAGACACCACATAGACATCACACATATCAGAGGAGACACCACATAGACATCACACATATCAGAGGAGACATCGCATAGACATCACACATATCAGAGGAGACACCGCATAGACATCACACATATCAGAGGAGACACCGCATAGACATCACACATATCAGAGGAGACACCACATAGACATCACACATATCAGAGGAGACACCGCATAGACATCACACATATCAGAGGAGACACCGCATAGACATCACACATATCAGAGGAGACACCGCATAGACATCACACATATCAGAGGAGACACCGCATAGACATCACACATATCAGAGGAGACACCGCATAGACATCACACATATCAGAGGAGACATCACATAGACATCACACATATCAGAGGAGACACCACATAGACATCACACATATCAGAGGAGACACCGCATAGACATCACACATATCAGAGGAGACACCGCATAGACATCACACATATCAGAGGAGACCTCGCATAGACATCACACATATCAGAGGAGACATCGCATAGACATCACACATATCAGAGGAGACACCACATAGACATCACACATATCAGAGGAGACACCGCATAGACATCACACATATCAGAGTAGACACCGCATAGACATCACACATATCAGAGGAGACACCGCATAGACATCACACATATCAGAGGAGACACCGCATAGACATCACACATATCAGAGGAGACACCGCATAGACATCACACATATCAGAGGAGACACCACATAGACATCACACATATCAGAGGAGACACCGCATAGACATCACACATATCAGAGGAGACATCGCATAGACATCACACATATCAGAGGAGACACCGCATAGACATCACACATATCAGAGGAGACACCGCATAGACATCACACATATCAGAGGAGACACCGCATAGACATCACACATATCAGAGGAGACACCGCATAGACATCACACATATCAGAGGAGACACCGCATAGACATCACACATATCAGAGGAGACACCGCATAGACATCACACATATCAGAGGAGACACCACATAGACATCACACATATCAGAGGAGACACCGCATAGACATCACACATATCAGAGGAGACACCGCATAGACATCACACATATCAGAGGAGACACCGCATAGACATCACACATATCAGAGGAGACACCGCATAGACATCACACATATCAGAGGAGACCACATAGACATCACACATATCAGAGGAGACACCGCATAGACATCACACATATCAGAGGAGACACCGCATAGACATCACACATATCAGAGGAGACCACATAGACATCACACATATCAGAGGAGACATCGCATAGACATCACACATATCAGAGGAGACATCACATAGACATCACACATATCAGAGGAGACATCACATAGACATCACACATATCAGAGGAGACACCACATAGACATCACACATATCAGAGGAGACACCACATAGACATCACACATATCAGAGGACACCACATAGACACCACACATATCAGAGGACACCACATAGACATCACACATATCAGAGGAGACACCGCATAGACATCACACATATCAGAGGAGACATCACATAGACATCACACATATCAGAGGAGACATCACATAGACATCACACATATCAGAGGAGACACCACATAGACATCACACATATCAGAGGACACCACATACACATCACACATATCAGAGGAGACACCACATAGACATCACACATATCAGAGGAGACATCACACATCAGAGGAGACACCGCATAGACATCACACATATCAGAGGAGACACCACATAGACATCACACATATCAGAGGAGACATCACATAGACATCACACATATCAGAGGAGACATCACACATATCAGAGGAGACACCGCATAGACATCACACATATCAGAGGAGACACCACATAGACATCACACATATCAGAGGAGACACCGCATAGACATCACACATATCAGAGGAGACACCACATAGACATCACACATCAGAGGACACCACATAGACATCACACATATCAGAGGAGACACCACATAGACATCACACATATCAGAGGAGACACCGCATAGACATCACACATATCAGAGGAGACACCGCATAGACATCACACATATCAGAGGAGACACCGCATAGACATCACACATATCAGAGGAGACATCACATAGACATCACACATATCAGAGGACACCACATAGACATCACACATATCAGAGGAGACACCACATAGACATCACACATATCAGAGGACACCACATAGACATCACACATATCAGAGGAGACATCACACATCAGAGGAGACACCGCATAGACATCACACATATCAGAGGAGACACCGCATAGACATCACACATATCAGAGGAGACATCACATAGACATCACACATATCAGAGGAGACACCGCATAGACATCACACATATCAGAGGAGACCTCGCATAGACATCACACATATCAGAGGAGACATCGCATAGACATCACACATATCAGAGGAGACATCACACATATCAGAGGAGACACCGCATAGACATCACACATATCAGAGGAGACATCACATAGACATCACACATATCAGAGGAGACACCACATAGACATCACACATATCAGAGGAGACATCACACATATCAGAGGAGACATCACATAGACGTCACACATATCAGAGGAGACACCACATAGACATCACACATATCAGAGGAGACACCGCATAGACATCACACATATCAGAGGAGACACCGCATAGACATCACACATATCAGAGGAGACACCACATAGACATCACACATATCAGAGGAGACACCACATAGACATCACACATATCAGAGGAGACACCGCATAGACATCACACATATCAGAGGAGACACCACATAGACATCACACATATCAGAGGAGACACCACATAGACATCACACATATCAGAGGAGACATCACATAGACATCACACATATCAGAGGAGACACCACATAGACATCACACATATCAGAGGAGACACCACATAGACATCACACATATCAGAGGAGACATCGCATAGACATCACACATATCAGAGGAGACACCGCATAGACATCACACATATCAGAGGAGACATCACACAGCAGCACTCCAGAACATGTACAAGATCCCAGCATCCTCTGCCAGACACCGGGGACCAGGTCGGACCTATGTATGATGATGATGATCCTGAAGTTGCGTCTCACAGAAGTGGAAAAGATTCCAACACATCCGTCACTAGGAGACAGAAATAGGACGTCGGCGGCCGCCTCTCCTGCAGTCTAGTAGAGGGTCACATAGTCCTTCAGCCGCAGAACATCGCGGTGTAAATGGAGATTTAGATGTTTCCAAAGAGAAATGTTCAGATTTCATAGAAAACAATACAAACTACTGTCCTGTATAGTGAACCTACCTGCTGTGAGACCTACAGCCGGCATCATGTCTGATATAGTGTCATCCGCTAGAGCATATCCGATACCGCACTACTGCTGATACTCACCCTATACAGCTACTTATCTCCTGCCTTATCCATTACATCCCATACCACACTACTGCTGATACTCACCCTATACAGCTTCTCATCTCCTGCCTTATCCATTACATCCCATACCACACTACTGCTGATACTCACCCTATACAGCTTCTCATCTCCTGCCTTATCCATTACATCCGATACCGCACTACTGCTGATACTCACCCTATACAGCTTCTCATCTCCTGCCTTATCCATTACATCCCATACCACACTACTGCTGATACTCACCCTATACAGCTTCTCATCTCCTGCCTTATCCATTACATCCCATACCACACTACTGCTGATACTCACCCTATACAGCTTCTCATCTCCTGCCTTATCCATTACATCCCATACCACACTACTGCTGATACTCACCCTATACAGCTACTCATCTCCTGCCTTATCCATTACATCCCATACCACACTACTGCTGATACTCACCCTATACAGCTGATCATCTCCTGCCTTATCCATTACATCCCATACCACACTACTGCTGATACTCACCCTATACAGCTTCTCATCTCCTGCCTTATCCATTACATCCCATACCACACTACTGCTGATACTCCCCCTATACAGCTACTTATCTCCTGCCTTATCCATTACATCCCATACCACACTACTGCTGATACTCACCCTATACAGCTACTTATCTCCTGCCTTACCCATTACATCCCATACCACACTACTGCTGATACTCCCCCTATACAGCTGATCATCTCCTGCCTTATCCATTACATCCCATACCGCACTACTGCTGATACTCCCCCTATACAGCTACTTATCTCCTGCCTTATCCATTACATCCCATACCACACTACTGCTGATACTCCCCCTATACAGCTACTTATCTCCTGCCTTATCCATTACATCCCATACCACACTACTGCTGATACTCACCCTATACAGCTACTTATCTCCTGCCTTATCCATTACATCCCATACCACACTACTGCTGATACTCACCCTATACAGCTACTTATCTCCTGCCTTATCCATTACATCCCATACCGCACTACTGCTGATACTCACCCTATACAGCTTCTCATCTCCTGCCTTATCCATTACATCCCATACCACACTACTGCTGATACTCACCCTATACAGCTTCTCATCTCCTGCCTTATCCATTACATCCCATACCACACTACTGCTGATACTCACCCTATACAGCTACTTATCTCCTGTCTTATCCATTACATCCCATACCGCACTACTGCTGATCCTCGCCCTATACAGCTACTTATCTCCTGCCTTATCCATTACATCCCATACCACACTACTGCTGATACTCACCCTATACAGCTGCTCATCTCCTGCCTTATCCATTACATCCCATACCGCACTACTGCTGATACTCTCTCTATACAGCTTCTCATCTCCTGCCTTATCCATTACATCCCATACCACACTACTGCTGATCCTCATCCTATACAGCTGATCCTCTCCTGCCTTATCCATTACATCCCATACCACACTACTGCTGATACTCACCCTATACAGCTACTTATCTCCTGCCTTATCCATTACATCCCATACCACACTACTGCTGATACTCCCCCTATACAGCTACTTATCTCCTGCCTTATCCATTACATCCCATACCGCACTACTGCTGATACTCACCCTATACAGCTACTTATCTCCTGCCTTATCCATTACATCCCATACCACTCTACTGCTGATACTCACCCTATACAGCTGATCATCTCCTGCCTTATCCATTACATCCCATACCACACTACTGCTAATACTCACCCTATACAGCTACTTATCTCCTGCCTTATCCATTACATCCCATACCGCACTACTGCTGATACTCACCCTATACAGCTGATCGTCTCCTGCCTTATCCATTACATCCCATACCACACTACTGCTGATACTCACCCTATACAGCTACTTATCTCCTGCCTTATCCATTACATCCCATACCACACTACTGCTGATACTCACCCTATACAGCTGATCATCTCCTGCCTTATCCATTACATCCCATACCGCACTACTGCTGATCCTCATCCTATACAGCTGATCATCTCCTGCCTTATCCATTACATCCCATACCACACTACTGCTGATACTCACCCTATACAGCTACTTATCTCCTGCCTTATCCATTACATCCCATACCGCACTACTGCTGATACTCACCCTATACAGCTGATCATCTCCTGCCTTATCCATTACATCCCATACCGCACTACTGCTGATACTCACCCTATACAGCTGATCGTCTCCTGCCTTATCCATTACATCCCATACCGCACTACTGCTGATACTCACCCTATACAGCTGCCCATCTCTTGTCTTATCCATTACATCCCATACCACTCTACTGCTGATACTCACCCTATACAGCTGATCCTCTCCTGCCTTATCCATTACATCCCAAACCGCACTACTGCTGATACTCACCCTATACAGCTGATCATCTCCTGCCTTATCCATTACATCCCATACCGCACTACTGCTGATCCTCATCCTATACAGCTGATCATCTCCTGCCTTATCCATTACATCCCATACCACACTACTGCTGATACTCACCCTATACAGCTGATCATCTCCTGCCTTATCCATTACATCACATACCACACTACTGCTGATACTCACCCTATACAGCTACTTATCTCCTGCCTTATCCATTACATCCCATACCACACTACTGCTGATACTCACCCTATACAGCTACTTATCTCCTGCCTTATCCATTACATCCCATACCGCACTACTGCTGATACTCCCCCTATACAGCTACTTATCTCCTGCCTTATCCATTACATCCCATACCAACTACTGCTGATACTCACCTTATACAGCTGATCATCTCCTGCCTTATCCATTATATCCCATACCACACTACTGCTGATACTCCCCCTATACAGCTGATCGTCTCCTGCCTTATCCATTACATCCCATACCACACTACTGCTGATACTCACCCTATACAGCTACTTATCTCCTGCCTTATCCATTACATCCCATACCGCACTACTGCTGATACTCCCCCTATACAGCTACTTATCTCCTGCCTTATCCATTACATCCCATACCAACTACTGCTGATACTCACCTTATACAGCTGATCATCTCCAGCCTTATCCATTATATCCCATACCACACTACTGCTGATACTCCCCCTATACAGCTGATCGTCTCCTGCCTTATCCATTACATCCCATACCACATTACTGCTGATACTCCCCCTATACAGCTACTTATCTCCTGCCTTATCCATTACATCCCATACCAACTACTGCTGATACTCACCCTATACAGCTACTTATCTCCTGCTTTATCCATTACATCCCATACCACACTACTGCTGATACTCCCCCTATACAGCTTCTTATCTCCTGCCTTATCCATAACATCCCATACAACACTACTGCTGATACTCACCCTATACAGCTGATCATCTCCTGCCTTATCCATTACATCCCATACCACACTACTGCTGATACTCACCCTATACAGCTACTTATCTCCTGCCTTATCCATTACATCACATACCGCACTACTGCTGATACTCGCCCTATACAGCTGATCATCTCCTGCCTTATCCATTACATCCCATACCGCACTACTGCTGATACTCACCCTATACAGCTGATCATCTCCTGCCTTATCCATTACATCCCATACCACACTACTGCTGATACTCCCCCTATACAGCTTCTTATCTCCTGCCTTATCCATAACATCCCATACAACACTACTGCTGATACTCACCCTATACAGCTGATCATCTCCTGCCTTATCCATTACATCCCATACCACACTACTGCTGATACTCACCCTATACAGCTACTTATCTCCTGCCTTATCCATTACATCCCATACCACACTACTGCTGATACTCCCCCTATACAGCTACTTATCTCCTGCCTTATCCATTACATCCCATACCTCACTACTGCTGATACTCCCCCTATACAGCTACTTATCTCCTGCCTTATCCATTACATCCCATACCACACTACTGCTGATACTCACCCTATACAGCTGATCATCTCCTGCCTTATCCATAACATCCCATACAACACTACTGCTGATACTCACCCTATACAGCTGATCATCTCCTGCCTTATCCATTACATCCCATACCGCACTACTGCTGATACTCACCCTATACAGCTACTTATCTGCTGTCTCATCCATTACATCCCATACCGCACTACTGCTGATACTCACCCTATACAGCTACTTATCTGCTGTCTCATCCATTACATCCCATACCGCACTACTGCTGATACTCACCCTATACAGCTGATCATCTCCTGCCTTATCCATTACATCCCATACCACACTACTGCTGATACTCACCCTATACAGCTACTTATCTCCTGCCTTATCCATTACATCCGATACCGCACTACTGCTGATACTCACCCTATACAGCTGATCATCTCCTGCCTTATCCATTACATCCCATACCACACTACTGCTGATACTCACCCTATACAGCTACTTATCTCCTGCTTTATCCATTACATCCCATACAACACTACTGCTGATACTCACCTTATACAGCTGATCATCTCCTGCCTTATCCATTACATCCCATACCGCACTACTGCTGATCCTCGCCCTATACAGCTACTTATCTCCTGCCTTATCCATTACATCCCATACCACACTACTGCTGATACTCACCCTATACAGCTGATCATCTTCTGCCTTATCCATTACATCACATACCACACTACTGCTGATCCTCACCCTATACAGCTGCTCATCTCCTGCCTTATCCATTACATCCCATACCACACTACTGCTGATACTCACCCTATACAGCTGATCATCTCCTGCCTTATCCATTACATCCCATACCACACTACTGCTGATACTCCCCCTATACAGCTACTTATCTCCTGCCTTATCCATTACATCCCATACCGCACTACTGCTGATACTCACCCTATACAGCTGCTCATCTCCTGTCTTATCCATTACATCCCATACCACACTACTGCTGATACTCACCCTATACAGCTGCTCATCTCCTGCCTTATCCATTACATCCCATACCACACTACTGCTGATACTCACCCTATACAGCTGCTCATCTCCTGCCTTATCCATTACATCCCATACCACACTACTGCTGATACTCACCCTATACAGCTGATCATCTCCTGCCTTATCCATTACATCCCATACCACACTACTGCTGATACTCCCCCTATACAGCTACTTATCTCCTGCCTTATCCATTACATCCCATACCGCACTACTGCTGATACTCTCTCTATACAGCTTCTCATCTCCTGCCTTATCCATTACATCCCATACCGCACTACTGCTGATACTCCCCCTATACAGCTACTTATCTCCTGCCTTATCCATTACATCCCATACCACACTACTGCTGATACTCACCCTATACAGCTGATCCTCTCCTGCCTTCTCCATTACATCCCATACCGCACTACTGCTGATCCTCATCCTATACAGCTGATCATCTCCTGCCTTATCCATTACATCCGATACCGCACTACTGCTGATACTCACCCTATACAGCTGATCATCTCCTGCCTTATCCATTACATCCGATACCACACTACTGCTGATCCTCACCCTATACAGCTGATCATCTCCTGCCTTATCCATTACATCCCATACAACACTACTGCTGATACTCACCCTATACAGCTGATCATCTCCTGCCTTATCCATTACATCACATACCGCACTACTGCTGATATTCACCCTATACAGCTGCTCATCTCCTGCCTTATCCATTATATCCCATACCACACTACTGCTGATACTCACCCTATACAGCTTCTCATCTCCTGCCTTATCCATTACATCCCATACCACACTACTGCTGATACTCACCCTATACAGCTGATCATCTCCTGCCTTATCCATTACATCCCATACCGCACTACTGCTGATCCTCACCCTATACAGCTGCTCATCTCCTGCCTTATCCATTACATCCCATACCACACTACTGCTGATACTCACTCTATACAGCTGATCATCTCCTGCCTTATCCATAACATCCCATACAACACTACTGCTGATACTCACCCTATACAGCTGATCATCTCCTGCCTTATCCATTACATCACATACCGCACTACTGCTGATACTCACCCTATACAGCTGATCATCTCCTGCCTTATCCATTACATCCCATACAACACTACTGCTGATCCTCACCCTATACAGCTGATCATCTCCTGCCTTATCCATTACATCCCATACAACACTACTGCTGATACTCACCCTATACAGCTGATCATCTCCTGCCTTATCCATTACATCACATACCGCACTACTGCTGATATTCACCCTATACAGCTGCTCATCTCCTGCCTTATCCATTACATCCCATACCACACTACTGCTGATACTCACCCTATACAGCTGATCATCTCCTGCCTTATCCATTACATCCCATACCGCACTACTGCTGATCCTCACCCTATACAGCTGCTCATCTCCTGCCTTATCCATTACATCCCATACCACACTACTGCTGATACTCACCCTATACAGCTGATCATCTCCTGCCTTATCCATAACATCCCATACAACACTACTGCTGATACTCACCCTATACAGCTGATCATCTCCTGCCTTATCCATTACATCCCATACCGCACTACTGCTGATACTCACCCTATACAGCTACTTATCTGCTGTCTCATCATTACATCCCATACCGCACTACTGCTGATACTCACCCTATACAGCTACTTATCTGCTGTCTCATCCATTACATCCCATACCGCACTACTGCTGATACTCACCCTATACAGCTGATCATCTCCTGCCTTATCCATTACATCCCATACCACACTACTGCTGATACTCACCCTATACAGCTGATCATCTCCTGCCTTATCCATTACATCACATACCGCACTACTGCTGATATTCACCCTATACAGCTGCTCATCTCCTGCCTTATCCATTACATCCCATACCACACTACTGCTGATACTCACCCTATACAGCTGATCATCTCCTGCCTTATCCATTACATCCCATACCGCACTACTGCTGATCCTCACCCTATACAGCTGCTCATCTCCTGCCTTATCCATTACATCCCATACCACACTACTGCTGATACTCACCCTATACAGCTGATCATCTCCTGCCTTATCCATAACATCCCATACAACACTACTGCTGATACTCACCCTATACAGCTGATCATCTCCTGCCTTATCCATTACATCCCATACCGCACTACTGCTGATACTCACCCTATACAGCTACTTATCTGCTGTCTCATCATTACATCCCATACCGCACTACTGCTG
This sequence comes from Hyla sarda, assembly GCF_029499605.1. Taxonomy (NCBI): domain Eukaryota; kingdom Metazoa; phylum Chordata; class Amphibia; order Anura; family Hylidae; genus Hyla; species Hyla sarda. The sequence goes on from NW_026610619.1 coordinate 62,427, forward strand.
ATACTCACCCTATACAGCTACTTATCTGCTGTCTCATCCATTACATCCCATACCGCACTACTGCTGATACTCACCCTATACAGCTGATCATCTCCTGCCTTATCCATTACATCCCATACCACACTACTGCTGATACTCACCCTATACAGCTACTTATCTCCTGCCTTATCCATTACATCCGATACCGCACTACTGCTGATACTCACCCTATACAGCTGATCATCTCCTGCCTTATCCATTACATCCCATACCACACTACGGCTGATACTCACCCTATACAGCTACTTATCTCCTGCCTTATCCATTACATCCCATACCACACTACTGCTGATACTCACCCTATACAGCTACTTATCTCCTGCCTTATCCATTACATCCCATACAACACTACTGCTGATACTCACCTTATACAGCTGATCATCTCCTGCCTTATCCATTACATCCCATACCGCACTACTGCTGATCCTCGCCCTATACAGCTACTTATCTCCTGCCTTATCCATTACATCCCATACCACACTACTGCTGATACTCACCCTATACAGCTGATCATCTTCTGCCTTATCCATTACATCACATACCACACTACTGCTGATCCTCACCCTATACAGCTGCTCATCTCCTGCCTTATCCATTACATCCCATACCACACTACTGCTGATACTCCCCCTATACAGCTACTTATCTCCTGCCTTATCCATTACATCCCATACCGCACTACTGCTGATCCTCGCCCTATACAGCTACTTATCTCCTGCCTTATCCATTACATTCCATACCACACTACTGCTGATCCTCACCCTATACAGCTGCTCATCTCCTGTCTTATCCATTACATCCCATACCACACTACTGCTGATACTCACCCTATACAGCTGCTCATCTCCTGCCTTATCCATTACATCCCATACCACACTACTGCTGATACTCACCCTATACAGCTGCTCATCTCCTGCCTTATCCATTACATCCCATACCACACTACTGCTGATACTCACCCTATACAGCTGATCATCTCCTGCCTTATCCATTACATCCCATACCACACTACTGCTGATACTCCCCCTATACAGCTACTTATCTCCTGCCTTATCCATTACATCCCATACAACACTACTGCTGATACTCCCCCTATACAGCTACTTATCTCCTGCCTTATCCATTACATCCCATACCACACTACTGCTGATACTCACCCTATACAGCTGATCATCTCCTGCCTTATCCATTACATCCCATACCGCACTACTGCTGATACTCTCTCTATACAGCTTCTCATCTCCTGCCTTATCCATTACATCCCATACCACACTACTGCTGATACTCACCCTATACAGCTGATCCTCTCCTGCCTTCTCCATTACATCCCATACCGCACTACTGCTGATCCTCATCCTATACAGCTGATCATCTCCTGCCTTATCCATTACATCCGATACCGCACTACTGCTGATACTCACCCTATACAGCTGATCATCTCCTGCCTTATCCATTACATCACATACCACACTACTGCTGATCCTCACCCTATACAGCTGATCATCTCCTGCCTTATCCATTACATCCCATACAACACTACTGCTGATACTCACCCTATACAGCTGATCATCTCCTGCCTTATCCATTACATCACATACCGCACTACTGCTGATATTCACCCTATACAGCTGCTCATCTCCTGCCTTACCCATTACATCCCATACGGCACTACTGCTGATACTCACCCCATACAGATTCTAATCTCCTGCCTTATCCATTACATCCCATACCACACTACTGCTGATACTCACCCTATACAGCTGATCATCTCCTGCCTTATCCATTACATCCCATACCGCACTACTGCTGATCCTCACCCTATACAGCTGCTCATCTCCTGCCTTATCCATTACATCCCATACCACACTACTGCTGATACTCCCCCTATAAAGCTTCTCATCTCCTGCCTTATCCATTACATCCCATACCGCACTACTGCTGATACTCACCCTATACAGCTGCCATTCTCCTGCCTTATCCATTATATCCCATACCACACTACTGCTGATACTCACCCTATACAGCTACTCATCTCCTGCCTTATCCATTACATCCCATACCGCACTACTGCTGATCCTCACCCTATACAGCTACTTATCTCCTGCCTTATCCATTACATCCCATACCACACTACTGCTGATACTCACCCTATACAGCTGCTCATCTCCTGCCTTATCCATTACATCCCATACCACACTACTGCTGATACTCACCCTATACAGCTTCTTATCTCCTGCCTTATCCATTACATCCCATACCACACTACTGCTGATACTCACCCTATACAGCTGCTCATCTCCTGCCTTACCCATTACATCCCATACGGCACTACTGCTGATACTCACCTCATACAGATTCTAATCTCCTGCCGTATCCATCATGTTCCATTTCGTACTGCTGTTGTTGTAATCCTGTCCAACATGGCCATTTTTTTTACATGGAGTCCATTAAATTCCCAAACTGTTCTGATTTCTGAGAGAATTCCATTGGTCCACACGGTCACCTACCTGACCTTGTCTGCTCCTTTACTATTAATATCATGTCTGTCATATAGGAGACTGACCGCTCTGCATCCTGGGATATATTCGGACTGAGGACAATGGGGTCCTGCATATGGTTTATACATTGATAGCACATTAGTCCGATTGAACCTCCCCCCCCCCCCCCCGAATAACTGGTGAACTTATGATTTTAGAAAGGTTTTAGAGACTTTGGGGACTAAGAACTGATGAATACGGATTCGCCTCTAGAGCAGCGTTCCCCAACCCATGTGACTTCAAGACGCTGCAGAACTACAATTCCCAGCATGCCTGGATGGAAAACACCTCTGGAGAGTTAGAGATTGGGCTGGGATCTGATGTGGTACCTGAGAACAGAGGGACAGTCCTGACTTTATGGAGAGGACAGAGGGACAGTCCTGACTTTATGGGGAGGACAGAGGGACAGTCCTGACTTTATGGGGAGGACAGAGGGACAGTCCTGACTTTATGGGGAGGACAGGGGGACAGTCCTGACTTTATGGGGAGGACAGAGGGACAGTCCTGACTTTATGGGGAGGACAGAGGGACAGAGGGACAGTCCTGACTTTATGGGGAGGACAGAGGGACAGTCCTGACTTTATGGAGAGGACAGAGGGACAGTTCTGACTTTATGGGGAGGACAGAGGGACAGTTCTGACTTTATGGGGAGGACAGAGGGACAGTCCTGACTTTATGGGGAGGACAGAGGGACAGTTCTGACTTTATGGGGAGGACAGAGGGACAGTCCTGACTTTATGGGGAGGACAGAGGGACAGTCCTGACTTTATGGAGAACAGAGGGACAGTCCTGACTTTATGGGGAGGACAGAGGGACAGTTCTGACTTTATGGGGAGGACAGAGGGACAGTCCTGACTTTATGGGGAGGACAGAGGGACAGTCCTGACTTTATGGAGAACAGAGGGACAGTCCTGACTTTATAGGGAGGACAGAGGGACAGTCCTGACTTTATGGAGAACAGAGGGACAGTCCTGACTTTATAGGGAGGACAGAGGGACAGTCCTGACTTTATGGTGAGGACAGGGGGACAGTCCTGACTTTATGGGGAGGACAGAGGGACAGTCCTGACTTTATGGGGAGGACAGAGGGACAGTCCTGACTTTATGGGGAGGACAGAGGGACAGTCCTGACTTTTAGGACAGAGGGACAGTCCTGACTTTATGGTGAGGACAGAGGGACAGTCCTGACTTTATGGAGAGGACAGAGGGACAGTCCTGACTTTATGGAGAGGACAGAGGGACAGTCCTGATTTTATGGAGAGGACAGAGGGACAGTCCTGACTTTATGGGGAGGACAGAGGGACAGTCCTGACTTTATAGAGGACAGAGGGACAGTCCTGACTTTATGGGAAGGACAGGGGGACAGTTCTGACTTTATGGGGAGGACAGAGGGACAGTCCTGACTTCATGGGGAGGACAGAGGGACAGTCCTGACTTTATTGGGAGGACAGAGGGACAGTCCTGACTTTATTGGGAGGACAGAGGGACAGTCCTGACTTTATGGGGAGGACAGAGGGACAGTCCTGACTTTATGGGGAGGACAGAGGGACAGTCCTGACTTTATGGGGAGGACAGAGGGACAGTCCTGACTTTATGGGGAGGACAGGGGGACAGTCCTGACTTTATGGGGAGAACAGAGGGACAGTCCTGACTTTATGGGGAGGACAGAGGGACAGTCCTGACTTTATAGGGAGGACAGAGGGACAGTCCTGACTTTATAGGGAGGACAGAGGGACAGTCCTGACTTTATGGGGAGGACAGAGGGACAGTCCTGACTTTATGGAGAGGACAGGGGGACAGTCCTGACTTTATGGGGAGGACAGAGGGACAGTCCTGACTTTATGGGGAGGACAGGGGGACAGTCCTGACTTTATGGGGAGAACAGAGGGACAGTCCTGACTTTATGGGGAGGACAGAGGGACAGTCCTGACTTTATAGGGAGGACAGAGGGACAGTCCTGACTTTATAGGGAGGTTCTCTTATCGCGGTATTGTATTTTGGCTTCCATGTCTTTACGGTAAAAAGTGAAGGGACAAAACCCAAAACCTTCAACTATAAATCTAATTCTGATCATTTTCAGACAACAGAAAAAAATCACAATAATAACTGTAAAACAATTGACATTACGGAGCCGATGTAGTAGTATAAATTGTATGTAACACCTATAGACGAACTATGAACAGGTGTAAGTGCCCCCATACACTCTCCACCATTATCCCCACCTTTATGTAGGCGCCGTCATACACTCCACCATTATCCCCACCTTTATGTAGGTGCCGTCATACACTCCACCATTATCCCCACCTTTATGTAGGTGCCGTCATACACTCTCCACCATTATCCCCTTTATGTAGGCGCCGTCATACACTCTCCGCCATTATCCCCTTTATGTAGGTGCCGTCATACACTCTCCACCATTATCCCCTTTATGTAGGCGCCGTCATACACTCTCCGCCATTATCCCCTTTATGTAGGCGCCGTCATACACTCTCCACCATTATCCCCACCTTTATGTAGGTGCCGTCATACACTCCACCATTATCCCCACCTTTATGTAGGCGCCGTCATACCCTCTCCACCATTATCCCCACCTTTATGTAGGTGCCGTCATACACTCCCCACCATTATCCCCTTTATGTAGGTGCCGTCATACACTCTCCACCATTATCCCCTTTATGTAGGTGCCGTCATACACTCCCCACCATTATCCCCTTTATGTAGGTGCCGTCATACACTCTCCACCATTATCCCCTTTATGTAGGTGCCGTCATACACTCTCCACCATTATCCCCACCTTTATGTAGGTGCCGTCATACACTCTCCACCATTATCCCCACCTTTATGTAGGTGCCGTCATACACTCTCCACCATTATCCCCACCTTTATGTAGGTGCCGTCATACACTCTCCACCATTACCCCCACCTTTATGTAGGTGCCCCCATACCCTCTCCACCATTATCCCCACCTTTATGTAGGTGCCATCATACCCTCTCCACCATTATCCCCTTTATGTAGGTGCCGTCATACACTCTCCACCATTATCCCCACCTTTATGTAGGTGCCCCCATACCCTCTCCACCATTATCCCCACCTTTATGTAGGTGCCATCATACCCTCTCCACCATTATCCCCACCTTTATGTAGGTGCCGTCATTCACTCTCCACCATTATCCCCTTTATGTAGGTGCCGTCATACACTCTCCACCATTATCCCCACCTTTATGTAGGTGCCGTCATACACTCTCCACCATTATCCCCTTTATGTAGGCGCCGCCATACACTCTCCACCATTATCCCCTTTATGTAGGCGCCGCCATACCCTCTCCACCATTATCCCCTTTATGTAGGTGCCATCATTCACTCTCCACCATTATCCCCACCTTTATGTAGGTACCCCCATACCCTCTCCACCATTATCCCCACCTTTATGTAGGTGCCCCCATACCCTCTCCACCATTATCCCCACCTTTATGTAGGTACCCCCATACCCTCTCCACCATTATCCCCACCTTTATGTAGGTGCCATCATACCCTCTCCACCATTATCCCCACCTTTATGTAGGTGCCGTCATACACTCTCCACCATTATCCCCACCTTTATGTAGGTGCCGTCATACACTCTCCGCCATTATCCCCTTTATGTAGGTGCCGTCATACACTCTCCACCATTATCCCCACCTTTATGTAGGTGCCGTCATACCCTCTCCACCATTATCCCCACCTTTATGTAGGCGCCGTCATACACTCTCCACCATTATCCCCACCTTTATGTAGGCGCCGTCATACACTCTCCACCATTATCCCCTTTATGTAGGCGCCGCCATACCCTCTCCACCATTATCCCCTTTATGTAGGTGCCATCATTCACTCTCCACCATTATCCCCACCTTTATGTAGGTGCCGTCATACACTCTCCACCATTATCCCCACCTTTATGTAGGTGCCGTCATACACTCTCCACCATTATCCCCTTTATGTAGGCGCCGCCATACCCTCTCCACCATTATCCCCTCTCCACCATTATCCCCTTCATACCCTCTCCACCATTATCCCCTTCATACCCTCTTCGCCATTATTCCCACCTTTCTGCATATTTAATGTTTACAATTATAAAGTTTGTAGTGTAGATCCCAGGTTGGAAAGCAACAGGATATCATCATGCGTTTCCATTAATAAAATTATAGTGTTAATTGGGCCCAAGGGTCTCCTCAGACCAACCATGAGATGCCCCTGAACCGGTGAGTCACTGCAGACCTTAGCTCACTATAATTCGAGAGTGTGGGACATCAATGGTAAAGCCATCCAGAAGTGACATTTTGGTAGTTTTCGTAATGTAGTGCGTCCCTTGATGTCTAACGAGATTTGATTTCTGGTTGAAGCATTTCCCGCACTCAGGACATGTGAATGGCCGCTCTCCCGTGTGACTTCTCTGATGAATTTCAAACTGACTTTTACGTGTAAACCCTCTGCCACATTCCGGACATGAGTACAGCTTCTCTCCTGTGTGGATTCTCTGATGGACAACAAGATCTGATCGATGGATAAAAGATTTCCCACACTCTGGACAGGAATATGGTTTCTCACCTGAATGAATTCTCTTGTGTCTTACAAGATCTGACTTCTGGATAAAACATTTCCCACATTCCAAACAGGGAAAAGGCCTCTCCCCCGTGTGAGTTCTTTGATGGTCAACAAGACTCGACTTGTGAGTAAAACATTTTCCACATTCTAAGCACGCAAATGGCTTCTCCCCTGAGTGACTCCTTTGATGTCGCTCAAGACGATCCTTAAGTGTAAAGCATTTACCGCATTCAGAACAAGAAAATGGCCTGTCCCCAGTGTGGATTCTCTGATGCTTTACGAGGCCTGCTTTTTGGGTAAAGCATTTGCCACACTGCATACATAAAAATGGTTTCTCCTCTTCTTCAGTTTTCTCCTCTACAACAACGTAATCTGTACAGATACATTTACATTCCCCACATTCCAGACATGAAAACCTTTTTCTCTTTCCTTCGTGAACTTTCTGATGTGCAATAAGGCCTGACTTCTGGGTAAAACATTTTTCACATTCAGCACACGAATATGGCTTCTCCCCAGTGTGAATTCTCTGGTGTGCGACAAGAACAGATTTCTTAGTAAAACTTTTTCCACATTCTTGACATGGAAATGGCCTCTCACCCGTGTGAGTTCGCTGATGGTCAACAAGAACAGACTTCTTTTTAAAACATTTGCCACATTCGGCACATATATAGGGATTACTACGTCCGGCATGTGATAGCTGATGTTTAACCAACAATGACTTCTTATTAAAACATTTCCCACATTCCAAACACAACAATGGCTTCTCCTCTGCGTGCATTCTCAGATGTTTAACCAGAATAGATTTCTTACTAAAAGGTTTCCCACATTCAGAACAGGAGTACGGCTTTTCCCCCATGTGAAATTTCAGATGTTCTACAAGATAGGATTTCTGGGAAAATGATTTGCCACACTCTGCACATGAAAAGGGTCTCTCTCCATTGTGAATTTTCTGATGTTTAAAAAGATTCTCTCTGTGCATGAAACATTTCCCACATTCAGGACAAGAAAATGGTTTCTCCCCGGTGTGAAATCTTTGATGTTCTACTAGACGGAACTTGAATGTAAACGATTTACCACACTCGCCACAGAAAAAGGGCCTTGTGTGACTTCTCTTATGTCTAAAAAGATTTGCCTTCTTTGCAAACCGTCTCCCGCATTCAGAACATGGAAATATTTTAAACACTCTGTGATCTGTATTTTGTGTAAAAATATGGGAATTCTCAGAAGGTTTCTCAGGATAAAAGATATCAGAAAATAGACTAGAGCTATGATGGATGTTCAGCATTAAGGAGTCTTCATCCGAAAAATTTTGTGTGACGTTATCTTCTATTTCAGGGTCTCGAGATAAAAGATTCTGTTCTTCTGTGCTGTGGGAACCTGATGAAAATTACAGTCATTTTACTTGTTGTTTAGAAAACAATAAACAATTTTATATCACATTATGCAAATTCCTTCTTTACTGAGATAATAGCAAAAGAGTCTTTTGAAGACAAATACAGAAAAAACAATAAGAAAACTTGTTAGGTGCAATAAACCAAGTATGCTCCATTATGAACAGCCAATGAGAACGGAGTCCAGGTAATATACACTGTTACTGTCTGTTAAACTTCCTCTTTCTTTGCTGCTGCTCATGCAGACAAAAAGATAAGTGTCTTGTCCTGTTTACAAAATATATAGTAGGAATATAGGATTTTCATTATTTTATTATTTTTCATCCATTATATAATCTTATCATTTATTGTTTATTTTTATATGATCCTTTTCCATTATTTTATTTCCATGTATATATTATTTAATTTCATTTATTATTTCAATAATATTTCCTTAATTATTTCCTCTCTTATATTTTAATCTTTTCTTGATTTTATTAATTATTTTTCTCCCTTATTATTGTGGCCATATCATTAATTCTGTATTACTGTTATATTCATTATTTTCTTTCCCCTTTGTTTTTAATTATTGGTTTATTTTTCTTTCCCATGCTATATATTCTATAGTTTTGCCTGTATTTTCGGCGTTTTTGTCCTACCTTCGACATCCTTATTTCTTCTGCGTCACTGCATTCCTCCTTGCTCGTTTTCCTTCTGATAATGCAGTTCATATTCCCTGGTCTCGCGCAATTTCAGCACCACTGGTGATCAGTGGAATAGTTTGCGCCCTTTTCAATTCTTCCACAGTGATCTCCTCACCGCAACACAGCTTAATTATGTTCCGCCTACCTCGATGTGTATAACTCATTACCGGATCTGCTGACAACCAGTGCCCTTTCTTATTATTACAATACATTTATTTCCCATGAATATTTTACTTCATATAATTTGTCACAAAACACAACTACCACCGTATTTTTCGCCGTATAAGACGCACTTTTTCTTCCCCAAAACTGGGGGGGAAAAGTTGGTGCGTCTTATACAGCGAATACACACACCTATCGCAGTGGTCCCTGCGGCCATCAACGGCCGGGACCCGCGGCTAACACAGGACATCACCGATCGTGGTGATGCCCTGTATTAACCCTTCAGACGCGGCGATCAAAGCTGACCGCCACGTCTGAAAGGAAAGTGACACTAACCCGGCTGCTCAGTCGGGCTGTTCGGTCCCGAACAGCTTACAGGACACCGGGAGGGACCTTACCTGCCTCCTCAGTGTCTGCTCCGTGCCGGGATCCCCTGCATGGCCGGCGCTCTCCTTTGACGTTATCACGTCGTCGCGCACGCCGTCCCGTCATCCATAGGAGCGGCGTGCGTAGCGACGTGATGACGGCGACGGAGAGCATGGATCCTGTGGAAGAAGACGTTCGGAGTGTCGGGGACACCACGGGGACGCGGCGACAGCGATGGAGCGACATCCAGGGCAGCGGTGACGGGTCCGGAGCGCCGGGGACACGTGAGCATTACCTCCTATCCAGTGGTCTTCAACCTGCGGACCTCCAGATGTTGCAAAACTACAACTCCCAGCATGTCCGGACAGCCAACGGGCATGCTGGGAGTGGTAGTTTTGTATCATCTGGAGGTCTGCAGGTTGAAGATCACTGTTGGGTTGAGAATCTTTTTTTTCTAGATTTTGCACCTTTAACCCCTTAAGGACATAGGGTGTATCCATACGCCCCCATTTCCAAGTCCTTAAGGACCGAGGGCGTATGGATACGCCCTGAGCATTTCCGGCCCCCGCCGCTGTTTTGCAACAGCTGGATGTTCCCCCCCCAATGTGAACGTACAGGGTACACTCACATGGGCGGAGGATTACAGTAAGTATCCGGCTGCAAGTTTGAGCTGCGGCAAATTTTCTGCTGCAGCTCAAGCTGCCAGCGAGAAACTACTGTGAACCCCCCGCCCGTGTGACTGTACCCTAAAAACACTACACTAACACAAAATAAAAAGTAAAAAACACTACATATACACATACCCCTACACAGCCCCCCTCCCCAATAAAAATGAAAAACGTCTGGTACGCCACTGTTTCCAGAATGGAGCCTCCAGCTGTTGCAAAACAACTACTCCCAGTATTGCCAGATAGCCACTGACTGTCTAGGCATGCTGGGAGTTTTACAACAGCTGGAGGCACCCTGTTTGGGAATCACTGGCGTAGAATACCCCTATGTCCACCCCTATGCAATCCCTAATTTAGGCCTCAAATGCGCATGGTGCTCTCACTTTGGAGCCCTGTCGTATTTCAAGGCAACAGTTTAGGGTCACATATGGGGTATCGCTGTACTCAGGAGAAATTGGGCTTCAAATTTTGGGGGGGATTACCCTTTATAAAAATGTAAATTTTTTGGGGAAACAAGCATTTTAGGTAAAAAAAAAATTTTTTTTTACATATACAAAAGTCATGAAACACCTGTGGGGTATAAAGGTTCACTTAACCCCTTGTTACGTTCCCCGAGGGGTCTAGTTTCCAAAATGGTATGCCATTTTTTTTTTTTTGCAGTTCTGCCACCATAGGGGCTTCCTAAATGCGGCATGCCCCCAGAGCAAAATTTGCTTTCAAAAAGCCAAATGTGACTCCTTCTCTTCTGAGACCTGTAGTGCGCCAGCAGAGGACTTTTCACCCCCATATGGGGTGTTTTCTGAATCGGGAGAAATTGGGCTTCAAATTTTGGGGGGTGTTTTCTGCTATTACCCTTTTTAAAAATGTAAAAATTTTTGGAAACCAAGCATTTTAGGTAAAAAAATAAAAAAAAATTCACATATGCAAAAGTCATGAAAAACAAGTAGGGTGTTAAGGTTCACATTACCCCGTGTTACGTTCCCCGAGGGGTCTAGTTTCCAAAAAGGTATGGCATGTGTTTTTTTTTTTTTTTTGCTGTTCTGGCACCATAGGGGCTTCCTAAATGCGGCATGCCCCCAGAGCAAAATTTGCTTTCAAAAAGCCAAATGTGACTCCTTCTCTTCTGAGACCTGTAATGCGCCAGCAGAGCACTTTTCATCCCCATATGGGGTGTTTTCTGAATCGGGAGAAATTGGGCTTCAAATTTTGGGGGGTATTTTCTGCTATTACCCTTTTTAAAAATGTAAAAATTTTGGGAAACCAAGCATATTAGGTAAAAAAAAATAATTTTTTTTACATATGCAAAAGTCGTGAAACACCTGTAGGGTATTAAGGTTCACATTACCCCTTGTTACGTTCCCCGAGGGGTCTAGTTTCCAAAATGGTATGCCATGTGATTTTTTTTTGCTGTTCTGGCACCATAGGGGCTTCCTAAAGGTGACATGCCCCCCAAAAACCATTTGTCGCTCCTTCCCTTCTGAGCCCTCTACTGCGCCCGCCGAACACTTTACATAGACATATGAGGTATGTGCTTACTCGAGAGAAATTGGGCTACAAATATAAGTAAAAATTTTCTCCTTTTTATCCCTTGCAAAAATTCAAAAATTGGGTCTACAAGAACATGCGAATGTAAAAAATGAAGATTTTGAATTTTCTCCTTCACTTTGCTGCTATTCCTGTGAAACACCTAAAGGGTTAATACACTTACTGAATATCATTTTGAATACCTTGGGGGGTGCAGTTTTTATAATGGGGTCTTTTATGGGGTATTTCTAATATGAAGACCCTTCAAATCCACTTCAAACTTGAACTGGTCCATGAAAAATAGCGAGTTTGAAAATTTTGTGAAAAATTGTAAAATTGCTGCGGAACTTTGAAGCCTCTGGTGTCTTCCAAAAGTAAAAACTCATAAATTTTATGATGCAAACATAAAGTAGACATATTGTATATGTGAAGCCAAAAAAAAATTATTTTGAATATCCATTTTCCTTACAAGCAGAGAGCTTCAAAGTTAGAAAAATGCAAAATTTTCATTTTTTTCATCAAATTTGGGGATTTTTCACCAAGAAAGGATGCAAGTTACCATAAAATTTTACCACTAAGTTAAAGTAGAATATGTCACGAAAAAACAATCTCGGAATCAGATTGATAACTAAAAGCATCAGAGTTATTAATGTTTAAAGTGACAGTGGTCAGAATTGCAAAAAATGCTCCGGTCCTTAAGGTGAAAAAGGGCTCGGTCCTTAAGGGGTTAAAATTGGGTGCGTCTTATGTAATAGATTAATCTATGTAAAAAAATGTTCACCTTTGTCATTAACATAAGTTCCCACCCCCTGCTAGGGGATGTTCTAGCATTTAGGGAGTGAGCAATGTGCCTCATTGCATTCCTGTAACTTTTTCACAAGTCTCTTTTGTTCAGTCTTCACACGATGGTGGGGGCCAAGATGATGGGGGCCAAGATACTGGAAGGAGCAGAGAGGAAAAACAGATGAGGAATGCAATGAGGCACATTGCTCACTCCCTAAATGCTAGAACGTCCCCTAGCAGGGGGTGGGAACTTATGTTAATGACAAAGGCGAAATAAGCTTGAACGATGTGAAATAAAGGTCAGTGGAGACCACACAGAACGCTAAAGCACAATGGTTCTGTCTGCTTTATTTCTCTATGCTTCGGTATATACATTCTGTATACGGATTTGGCCGGGAGTAAGATAGTTATAAGAACGCTGAGTTTAATCCACCACACTTATATGCCGGTGCGTCCTATAGGGTGATAAATACTGTATATAGGTCCTGTACACGACCGTCATTCACAATGTCCTCAAGGCATAGAAAGTATAAAGTACCACCAGTTAGACCAAAACAATAACCAGTGCTTGAGGTGCCTAAAACATAGCTTTTAATATTCTTACGTAAAATCTATAAACCAAGATAACGTGTTTTCACGTGTTCATATAATGATATATGTCCTCCAAATCATAGAGCTGTTAAATAAACATTACATGGAGGGTGCTCGTTTCTTTAGTATTAGCACAACCGTAATCACTTTAGCCTCTTTATTGATGGCTGAGGGAAGGTAACTGTTACGCCGAGCGCTCCGGGTCCTCGCTCCTCCCCGGAGCGCTCGTCTCTCTCTCGCTACCGCAGCGCTCCGGGCAGCTCCACTGACCCGGTGCGCTGCGATACCGTCTCCAGCCGGGATGCGATTCGCGATGCGGGTAGCGCCCGCTCGCGATGCGCATCCCGGCTCCCGTACCTGACTCGCTCTCCGTCTGTCCTGTCCCGGCGCGCGCGGCCCCGCTCCATAGGGCGCGCGCGCGCCGGGTCTCTGCGATTTAAAGGGCCACTGCGCCGCTGATTGGCGCAGTGGTTCCTATTAGTGTGTTCACCTGTGCACTCCCTATTTATACCTCACTTCCCCTTCACTCCCTCGCCGGATCTTGTTGCCATTGTGCCAGTGAAAGCGTTTCCTTGTATGTTCCTAGCCTGTGTTCCAGACCTCCTGCCGTTGCCCCCGACTACGATCCTTGCTGCCTGCCCCGACCTTCTGCTACGTCCGACCTTGCTTCTGCCTACTCCCTTGTACCGCGCCTATCTTCAGCAGCCAGAGAGGTTGAGCCGTTGCTAGTGGATACGACCTGGTCACTACCGCCGCAGCAAGACCATCCCGCTTTGCGGCGGGCTCTGGTGAAAACCAGTAGTGACTTAGAACCGATCCACTAGCACGGTCCACGTCAATCCCTCTCTGGCACAGAGGATCCACTACCTGCCAGCCGGCATCGTGACAGTAGAGCCGGCCATGGATCCCGCTGAAGTTCCTCTGCCAGTTGTCGCCGACCTCACCACGGTGGTCGCCCAGCAGTCACAACAGATAGCGCAACAAGGCCAACAGCTGTCTCAACTGACCGTGATGCTACAGCAGCTACTACCACAGCTTCAGCAATCATCTCCTCCGCCAGCTCCTGCACCTCCTCCGCAGCGAGTGGCCGCTTCTGGTCTACGACTATCCTTGCCGGATAAATTTGATGGGGACTCTAGATTCTGCCGTGGCTTTCTTTCCCAGTGTTCCCTGCACTTGGAGATGATGTCGGACCAGTTCCCTACTGAAAGGTCTAAGGTGGCTTTCGTAGTCAGCCTTTTGTCTGGAAAAGCTCTGTCATGGGCCACACCGCTCTGGGACCGCAATGACCCCGTCACTGCCTCTATACACTCCTTCTTCTCGGAAATTCGAAGTGTCTTTGAGGAACCTGCCCGAGCCTCTTCTGCTGAGACTGCCCTGTTGAACCTGGTCCAGGGTAATTCTTCCGTTGGCGAGTACGCCGTACAATTCCGTACTCTTGCTTCAGAGTTATCCTGGAATAATGAGGCCCTCTGCGCGACCTTTAAAAAAGGCCTATCCAGCAACATTAAAGATGTTCTGGCCGCACGAGAAATCCCTGCTAACCTACATGAACTCATCCATCTTGCCACTCGCATTGACATGCGTTTTTCCGAAAGGCGTCAGGAGCTCCGCCAGGATATGGACTTTGTTCGCACAAGGCGTTTTTTCTCCCCGGCTCCTCTCTCCTCTGGTCCCCTGCAATCCGTTCCTGTGCCTCCCGCCGTGGAGGCTATGCAGGTCGACCGGTCTCGCCTGACACCTCAAGAGAGGACACGACGCCGCATGGAGAATCTCTGCCTGTACTGTGCCAGTACCGAACACTTCCTGAAGGATTGTCCTATCCGTCCTCCCCGCCTGGAAAGACGTACGCTGACTCCGCACAAAGGTGAAACAGTCCTTGATGTCTACTCTGCTTCTCCACGTCTTACTGTGCCTGTGCGGATATCTGCCTCTGCCTTCTCCTTCTCTACTATGGCCTTCTTGGATTCCGGATCTGCAGGAAATTTTATTTTGGCCTCTCTCGTCAACAGGTTCAACATCCCAGTGACCAGTCTCGCCAGACCCCTCTACATCAATTGTGTAAACAATGAAAGATTGGACTGTACCATACGTTTCCGCACGGAGCCCCTTCTAATGTGCATCGGACCTCATCACGAGAAGATTGAATTTTTGGTCCTCCCCAATTGCACTTCCGAAATCCTCCTTGGACTACCCTGGCTTCAACTCCATTCCCCAACCCTGGATTGGTCCACTGGGGAGATCAAGAGTTGGGGGTCCTCTTGTTCCAAGAACTGTCTAAAACCGGTTCCCAGTACCCCTTGCCGTGACTCGCTGGTTCCCCCTGTAACCGGTCTCCCTAAGGCCTATATGGACTTTGCGGATGTTTTTTGCAAAAAACAAGCTGAGACTCTACCTCCTCACAGGCCTTATGATTGTCCTATTGACCTCCTCCCGGGCACTACTCCACCCCGGGGCAGAATCTATCCTCTGTCCGCCCCAGAGACTCTTGCTATGTCGGAGTACATCCAGGAAAATTTAAAAAAAAGGCTTTATCCGTAAATCCTCCTCTCCTGCCGGAGCCGGATTTTTCTTTGTGTCCAAAAAAGATGGCTCTCTACGTCCTTGCATTGACTACCGCGGTCTTAATAAAATCACGATAAAGAACCGCTACCCCCTACCCCTCATCTCTGAACTCTTTGATCGCCTCCAAGGTGCCCACATCTTTACCAAACTGGACTTAAGAGGTGCTTATAATCTCATCCGCATCAGAGAGGGGGATGAATGGAAAACGGCATTTAACACTAGAGATGGACACTTTGAGTATCTGGTCATGCCCTTTGGCCTGTGCAACGCCCCTGCCGTCTTCCAAGACTTTGTTAATGAAATTTTTCGTGATCTCTTATACTCCTGTGTTGTGGTATATCTGGACGATATCCTGATTTTTTCTGCCAATCTAGAAGAACACCGCCAGCATGTCCGTATGGTTCTTCAGAGACTTCGTGACAATCAACTTTATGCCAAGATAGAGAAATGTCTGTTTGAATGCCAATCTCTTCCTTTTCTAGGATACTTGGTCTCTGGCCAGGGACTACAAATGGATCCAGACAAACTCTCTGCCGTCTTAGATTGGCCACGCCCCTCCGGACTCCGTGCTATCCAACGTTTTTTGGGGTTCGCCAATTATTACAGGCAATTTATTCCACATTTTTCTACCGTTGTGGCCCCTATCGTGGCTTTAACCAAAAAAAATGCCAATCCCAAGTCTTGGCCTCCTCAAGCGGAAGACGCCTTTAAACGGCTCAAGTCTGCCTTTTCTTCGGCTCCCGTGCTCTCCAGACCTGACCCATCTAAACCCTTCCTATTGGAGGTTGATGCCTCCTCTGTAGGAGCTGGAGCGGTCCTTCTACAAAAAAATTCTTCCGGGCATGCTGTCACTTGTGGTTTTTTTTCTAGGACCTTCTCTCCGGCGGAGAGGAACTACTCCATCGGGGATCGAGAGCTTCTAGCCATTAAATTAGCACTTGAGGAATGGAGGCATCTGCTGGAGGGATCAAGATTTCCTGTTATTATTTACACCGATCACAAGAACCTCTCCTATCTCCAGTCTGCCCAACGGCTGAATCCTCGCCAGGCCAGGTGGTCTCTGTTCTTTGCCCGATTTAATTTTGAAATTCACTTTCGGCCTGCCGATAAGAACATTAGGGCCGATGCTCTCTCTCGTTCCTCGGATGCCTCGGAAATTGAACTCTCTCCGCAACACATCATTCCTCCTGACTGCCTGATTTCCACTTCTCCAGCCTCCATCAGGCAAACTCCTCCAGGAAAGACCTTCGTCTCTCCACGCCAACGCCTCGGAATCCTCAAATGGGGTCACTCCTCCCATCTCGCAGGTCATACAGGCATCAAGAAATCTGTGCAACTCATCTCTCGCTTCTATTGGTGGCCGACTCTGGAGACGGATGTCGTGGACTTTGTGCGAGCCTGCACTGTCTGTGCCCGGGATAAGACTCCTCGCCAGAAGCCCGCTGGTTTTCTTCATCCTCTGCCTGTCCCCGAACAGCCTTGGTCTCTGATTGGTATGGATTTTATTACAGACCTACCCCCATCCCGTGGCAACACTGTTGTTTGGGTGGTCGTTGATCGATTCTCCAAGATGGCACATTTCATTCCTCTTCCTGGTCTTCCTTCAGCGCCTCAGTTGGCTAAACAATTTTTTGTACACATTTTTCGTCTTCACGGGTTGCCCACACAGATAGTCTCGGATAGAGGCGTCCAATTCGTGTCTAAATTCTGGAGGGCTCTCTGTAAACAACTCAAGATTAAATTAAACTTTTCTTCTGCATATCATCCTCAGTCCAATGGACAAGTAGAAAGAATTAACCAGGTCTTGGGTGATTATTTACGACATTTTGTTTCCTCCCGCCAGGATGATTGGGCAGATCTTCTACCATGGGCCGAATTCTCGTATAACTTTAGAGTCTCTGAATCTTCCTCCAAATCCCCATTTTTCGTGGTGTACGGCCGTCACCCTCTTCCCCCCCTCCCTACTCCCTTGTCCTCTGGTTTGCCCGCTGTAGATGAAGTGACTCGTGATCTTTCCACCATATGGAAAGAGACCCAAGATTCTCTTTTACAGGCTTCATCTCGCATGAAAAAGTTTGCCGATAAGAAAAGAAGAGCTCCCCCCATTTTTGCTCCCGGAGACAAGGTATGGCTCTCCGCTAAATATGTCCGCTTTCGTATCCCCAGTTACAAACTGGGTCCACGCTATCTTGGTCCCTTCAAAGTCTTGTGCCAAATTAATCCTGTCTCTTACAAACTTCTTCTTCCTCCTTCTCTCCGTATTCCTAATGCCTTTCATGTCTCTCTTCTTAAACCACTCATCATCAACCGTTTCTCTCCCAAATTAGTTTCTCTCACTCCTGTCTCCGGTTCTTCTGACGTCTTCTCAGTGAAAGAGATACTGGCCTCCAAGACGGTCAGAGGAAAAAAGTTCTTTTTGGTAAATTGGGAGGGCTGTGGACCTGAAGAGAGATCCTGGGAACCTGAGGACAACATCCTAGACAAAAGTCTGCTCCTCAGGTTCTCAGGCTCTAAGAAGAGGGGGAGACCCAAGGGGGGGGGTACTGTTACGCCGAGCGCTCCGGGTCCCCGCTCCTCCCCGGAGCGCTCGTCTCTCTCTCGCTACCGCAGCGCTCCGGGCAGCTCCACTGACCCGGTGCGCTGCGATACCGTCTCCAGCCGGGATGCGATTCGCGATGCGGGTAGCGCCCGCTCGCGATGCGTATCCCGGCTCCCGTACCTGACTCGCTCTCCGTCTGTCCTGTCCCGGCGCGCGCGGCCCCGCTCCCTAGGGCGCGCGCGCGCCGGGTCTCTGCGATTTAAAGGGCCACTGCGCCGCTGATTGGCGCAGTGGTTCCTATTAGTGTGTTCACCTGTGCACTCCCTATTTATACCTCACTTCCCCTTCACTCCCTCGCCGGATCTTGTTGCCATTGTGCCAGTGAAAGCGTTTCCTTGTGTGTTCCTAGCCTGTGTTCCAGACCTCCTGCCGTTGCCCCCGACTACGATCCTTGCTGCCTGCCCCGACCTTCTGCTACGTCCGACCTTGCTTCTGCCTACTCCCTTGTACCGCGCCTATCTTCAGCAGCCAGAGAGGTTGAGCCGTTGCTAGTGGATACGACCTGGTCACTACCGCCGCAGCAAGACCATCCCGCTTTGCGGCGGGCTCTGGTGAAAACCAGTAGTGACTTAGAACCGATCCACTAGCACGGTCCACGTCAATCCCTCTCTGGGATCCTCACAGAGGATCCACTACCTGCCAGCCGGCATCGTGACAGTAACAATCTTTTTTCATCAATAAAGAGGCTAAAGTGATTACGGTTGTGCTAATACTAAAGAAACGAGCACCCTCCATGTAATGTTTATTTAACAGCTCTATGATTTGGAGGACATATATCATTATATGAACACGTGAAAACACGTTATCTTGGTTTATAGATTTTACGTAAGAATATTAAAAGCTATGTTTTAGGCACCTCAAGCACTGGTTATTGTTTTGGTCTAACTGGTGGTACTTTATTCATAGAATTTGTCCAAATATTATTTATTAATTCATTATTTAGTCAATTTATTTTGATAGTTATTTATTATAATATTATTTATTACAAAATGTCTGAACATTGTTATTCTGCTACACATGGGACCCTTTCTAGAATTGATTTGGCAATTGGTGACGGGGACATGGCTAGGATGGTTAGGCATATAGAATATTTGGCTAGAGGACTCTCGGATCATTCCCCCATCAGGCTCAAGCTTGATTTTACTGACTGTGCTGGAGGGGTGCGCCCCCTGTGGAGACTGAACCCGTTCTGGTTACAGGTATTGACTACAGCGGAAATTATTTCTGCTGAACTTCTGGACTTTCTTGCCTTGAATGTGGGTTTGGCTTCGGTCTCTGCAGTGTGGGACTCCCTAAAGGCTTATCTACGGGGATTATTCATACGTGACATTAGTATACATAAATCATTCACTAGGGAAAGGGGCGAGAAGTTGAGAATGGCGGTGGATGGAGCTGAGAATGCGTATGTCTCGGCCCCCTCCCCGGGGACTGAGGATACCTGGTTGAGGGCCCAGGGTGACTATAAAACGTACTTGGAGGAGACAGCTGAACATAAGCGTTTTTTGTTAAGCAATAATATTTTGAATGTGGTGAAAGTATTGGTAAACTGTTGGCCTCCATTGCCAGGGCACATCAGGGGGTATCGTTTATCAGTTGCCTAAGAGACGAGGGAGGATGTGAGGTCACTGACGAAGAGGGAATTATGGAAGTGATGTTGGCCTTCTATAGGGAAGCATACTCCTCTAGGGCCTCCTGCACTGGGGGGGGCGTTGGAGGAGTATGTACGTGGGGCTAGGTTACCATCCCTTGCTCTGGAGCAGAGGGGCGAGCTGGACTCGCCCATCTCTCTGAAGGAACTGGAGCAAGCCTTAAAAGACGCTAATAATGAGAAGGCTCTGGGTCCTGATGGTCTCCCGAGTGAGATCTATAAAAAAAAATTCCGGTATTTTACTACCGCAGTTGTTGCGGGTAGTCGAGTCAGCGGTTTTAGAGGGTTCCTTGCCTCGCTCCATGATGGAAGCAATAGTTGTTCTTATCCCAAAACCTGGAAAGGACCCCCTATGTGCGGGCTCCTACAGACCCATATCCCTTTTATGTGCAGATGTGAAGCTGCTGGCTCGGGTGCTTGCAGACAGACAGATTGGCGGGGGTTATACTCTCTCTGATCCATGAGGATCAGACTGGATTTATGCCCGGTAAGTCTACAGTGGATAACATCAGGAGGGTGTATCTGAATCTGCAGATGTCTCAGGATGGTACAGGGGTTCGATCGGTCCTTTCATTGGACGCTGCCAAAGCATTCGATAGCGTCGAATGGAATTACTTATGGAGTGTGATGAGGGCCATGGGATTCGGGGAGTCTCTCCTACGTTAGACTTCTCTACCAGAGTCCGGTTGCCCGCCTTAGAGTTAATGGTAAGCTTTCACCATCATTTGCCCTACAGAGAGGTACACGGCAGGGTTGCCCCTTGTCGGCCCTACTTTTCGCTATAGCTATTGAACCTCTGGCTTGCCTTTTACGGAGGTCGCCGGATATTTCAGGGTTTCGGTATGGCACTATAGAAGAAAGAGTGGCCCTGTATGCAGACGACATGTTATTGTTTATGGTAGACACGGTAAACTCGCTGGCCTCAGTTATGTCCCTTATTGCAGACTTTGGGTCCTTTTTGGGATTGCTTATTAATTGGGACAAGTCGGTCCTGATGCCTCTTGATGCTCTGCCAGATATTCTTCAAATTGCTACTTCAAAGATACAGGTAGTCTCTAGTAGAGATGAGCGAACTTACAGTAAATTCGATTCGTCACAAACTTCTCGGCTCGGCAGTTGATGGCTTATCCTGCGTAAAATAGTTCAGCCTTCAGGTGCTCCGGTGGGCTGGAAAAGGTGGATACATTTCTAGGAAAGAGTCTCCTAGGACTGTATCCACCTTTTCCAGCCCACCGGAGCACCGGAAAGCTGAACTCATTTATGCAGGAAAAGTCATCAACTGCCGAGCCGAGAAGTTCGTGACGAATCAAATTTACTGTAAGTTCGCTCATCTCTAGTCTCTAGCTTTAAGTACTTAGGGATTTACATTACTCCCTACATACATGATTTTGTCCCTCACAATCTTATCCCTCTTCTAGATAGGAGCTCTCAAAAAGTGTCGGTGTGGTGAAAGCTCCCGATCTCGGTGGTGGGTCGTACTAATCTAGCCAAAATGGTCCTCATGCCTCAACTGTTGTACATACTGCAGAACTCTCCGGTTTGGATTGCGATGGCCCACTTTCAGAAGATTCAACGACTCTTCAGACAATTAGTTGGGGGGGGGGGGGGGGGGGAGACTGCCAGGATTAAACTAGAGACGTTGCAGAGGGGTAAATCAGTGGGGGGACTTGCTCTACCAAATCCGTGGTTATACTATACTGCATCGCAGTTACATCAGGTGAGAGGGTGGGCTGGATTACCTACAGGTCGACTGTTTATGATTAAGCACGGAGGCAGAATACCACTGCACATCTTAGAGATTGGGGCCCTAACCAGACCTCCGGACTCCTCTCCTACGACTCGTTTATTGTGTAAGCTTTGGGGCCACGTGAAAAAACTGTTCGGTATTACCGGTTTCCTTACTTTCACTCCGCTGTGGCATAACCCTGGCTTGCCTGTTTTTCATTCTTACGCTGATGCTGAGAGGAGGGGACTCTGTGAACTGGGTCAATTGGCTGATCAGGGGGTAGTTCGGTCCTTTGAGGACTTACAGGAGGAGTTTGCCCTACCCCGTTCCTCCTTCTATCCTTATTTGCAGATCCGCAATGCCTATGAGACATAGAATCGGATGAGCCTGTTAACTATACAGTCCAATGGGGTCTTGGAATCTATTGTACGGAAGCGAGAATCAGCTGGGGTGATTTCCTGGTTGTATGGGGAGTTGCTTTCCTTTTATCACGAGGGCTTCCCTCTGACAGTTAGGTCCAAAGGGGGGGGACTTTGGGGTTCTGACTGACGAGGAGTGGAGTATTGTATTGGCACTTTCCCCCTTTCTGTCGGTATCTGAATCTCACCGATTGTCTCAACTGTTCTTTATACATAGAGTATATAAAACTCCACTTTTCCTCCATAAGATAGGGGTAAGGTCTGACTCTGCTTGCCCGAGGTGTGGCGAGTTGGAGGCACACCTTGTACATATGATGTGGTCGTGTCCTTGTTTGACTGCATATTGGACTGGTGTGTTGCAGCTCATTCGATCGGTGTATGGAGTGACTATACCTAGGAATCCCAGGGAATGTTTGCTTGGACTGATAGGACGCAGTTTGGAGCCTTCTATGGTGGAGCTGGGGATTCTGAGAATTTTATATCAGGCCAGGAAGCTAATAGCGCAATTTTGGATCAGATCCTCTCCTCCGGGGGTGGCTGATCTCATAACACATGTGGTTAGATTGGAAAAAGGAATCTATGTCAAGCGTAGAGTGGAACGGAAATTTGAAGGTATCTGAGGTCCCTGGGTACGGAAATTTGACCCCTCTGTGAGTGCCACTTAAATGGAGGTATGCCTCTGGTGTGTAGTTGTGTACTGAATGGACGACTTGTGTGCTATTGATGGAGTGCCCTGTGGATATGCTTGCCCTCCTGATGTGTGTGGAGCTTGGAGTTTGTGTGACCTGCTGTGAACCGGTTGATGATGTGATTATGCCTGGGTCTGGGGGAATGGGTTCTCCTTTACACCTGTATTGTTATTATGGAATTGGGGGAGCCAGATTGTGCTTTCTTTCTACTATGGGTTGCAGAGCTTGTGTGGAGTAGGGATGAGACGGATTTGTTCTATGTGGGGGGTGGAGTGGGAGTTGTTGGGGATTGTATATTGATGTTTTCTTATGTTATAAAACAAAACCTTAATAAAAATTATCTGATTTAAAAAAAAAAAATGTCTAAACAATCTAAGGACACCATCTACATGTCTGACGACCAGATTCAGGTCTTAGTAGACCAATCACGTTCTGTAAAGACAGCTGTAAGCAATGTAATGGCATCCATGCAGGAAACAATTGCGAATTCAGTTGCCATGGCAATTTTTCAGTCATCTGCACAGGTATCTGCACGATCTAAGAAACAATCTAAAAAGACTTGTTTCAAGATGGCCAATCCCCAGTCGGTAATAGTGATGACATTACCTCTAGTGTGGGCAAAGAAGATGAGGATCATGATGATCAAGAACATCAGTCTTACATCCATCCTGTAGCCTTTCTACACATGCCCAACAATTGCACCATTTACCCCCAGCCCGTGAGGAAGTCCATGGTAAATAGGCAAAAAAGACCTCTTACAGAGAAGACCTTAACTCTGATAATCCCTCTATTGAGGATTCTGTATGCACCCCTCTTACTATGCTGAGGAGTCGGAGGGAAGTGATAGCTACTTCCAGGAATTTCCTCCTGAAAATTCCACTATACTTGACAGTGCGGGTTTTCTATTTTTGATCCGTTTCAAATAAAACACCCCTGCCCTGGGGAATGGGTCCCAAACCCACAAATATCAAAATACTTATCCGTGTGGATAAAAAAAGGTCTTCACAAAAAATACAGGAAGTTACGGGCAGAATGCCCTAGGCCTACCTTCCGTTTAATGCTGCTCAGACCCCAGAAATTGATCCGATTCTAATAAGATACCTACAGAAGTCGGGTAAAAACCCCAAGAGGGATATTGATAGATCCCTGAAACACTGCCAGGACAATTTTTTTGACCTCTTAGGTCCCCTCACAAAAATATTGGATCTGTCTGAGGAGTCTTTAGTATCTGGCATACCTGTTGATGTCCACATCCTCAGAGGTTGGGCCCAAAGGGCCATGTGGATTTTTGGCAACAACAATGCTGCCCTCTGTACTGAACGGCGTTGTTCAGATTTGATGAAACTGGATCCCCAGTTATCAAATTTAGCCACTTCTGCCCCTACCGATAGCCTTCTCTTCGGAGACAATTTCATTAAAGGAGTGAACAAATATGTTGGCCTTTTTTCTAGCCTTGATAAAGCTCAAGCTTCCCTAAAAAGGATATTGCCTAATAAGATTTTTGGCTAAGCTGGGAAAGAAAGGGGCCGCTTTCCCAGGCGAGGATCCAAATTTTGTTCTCAGTTCAGAGGCTCCTCCCATTATGTTAGACCAACGGTTCCAACCCAACCTACCCAACCACCTCCATTCTTCCCATACTGTGGTCGTCCCTAGAGGACCAGAGGACAGCGTGGATCATTTGGCTCAAGGCCTCCTACAGGTGGGTCAACCATGTCTGTCTTCTTTCTATATCCCAGTGGGTGGAAGACTCATTATTTTTTCCCAAAATTGGAGTCTGATATCTTCCGATCACTGGATTCTAAATACTGTTATGTGACATCACATAGAGTTCCTTTCCATTCCAATTCAAAACCATCTTCCTCATCCTATACATTTTTCAGAGGAAAATCAAATACTGATAAAAATTTTGGAACTTTAACCCCTTAAGGACCGGGGTTTTTCCGTTTTTGCACTTTCGTTTTTTGCTCCTTGCCTTTAAAAAATAACTTTCAATTTTGCACCTAAAAATCCATATGATGGCTTATTTTTTGCGGCAACAATTCTACTTTGTAATGACGTCAGTCATTTTGCCCAAAAATCTACGGTGAAACGGAAAAAAAATCATTGTGAGACAAAATTGAAAAAAACGCAGTTTTGTAAATTTTGGAGCTTCCGTTTCTACGTAGTACATTTTTCGGTAAAAATGACCCCTTATCTTTATTCTGTAGGTCCATACGATTAAAATGATCCCCTACTTATATAGGTTGGATATTGTCGCACTTCTGGAAAAAATCATAACTTCATGCAGGAAAATTAATACGTTTAAAATTGTCATCTTCTGACCCCTATAACTTTTTTATTTTTCCGCGTATGGGGCGGTATGAGGGCTAATTTTTTGTGCCGTGATCTGAAGTTTTTAACGGTACCATTTTTGCATTTATAGGACTTATTCATCTTTTTATTCATTTTTTCATGATATAAAAAGTGACCAAAAATGCACTATTTTGGATTTTGGAATTTTTTTGCGCATACGCCATTGATCGTGCGGTTTAATTAACGATATATTTTTATAAATCGGACATTTCCGCACGCGGCGATACCATATATGTTTAATTTTATTTACACTGTGTTTTTTTTTACGGGAAAAGGGGGGTGATTCAAACTTTTAATAGGGAAGGGGTTAAATGATCTTTATTCACTTTTTTTCACTTTTTTTTTGCAGTGTTATAGATCCCATAGGGACCTATAACACTGCACACACTGATCTTTTACATTGATCACTGGTTTCTCATAGGAAACCAGTGATCGATGATTCTGCCGCTTGACTGCTCATGCCTGGATCTCAGGCACTGAGCAGTCATTCGGCGATCATACAGCGAGGAGGCAGGTAGGGACCCTCCGGTTGTCCTGTAAGCTGTTCGGGATGCTGCGATTTCGCTGCGGCTATCCCGAACAGCCCACTGAGCTAACCGTCACTTTTTACTTTCACTTTTAGCCGCGTGGCTAAGCTTTGAGCGCGCGGCTAAAGGGTTAATAGCACGCGGCACCGCGATCAGTGCCGCGCGCTATTACCGGCGGGTCCCGGCTTCACTATGACGCCGGGCCCGCCGTGATATGATGCAGGGTCACCGTGGGACCCCGCGTTATATCACGGGATCGGGACCAAGGACGTACTCATACGTCCTTGGTCCTTAAGGGGTTAATTAAAAAAAAAAAGGCTATTATTCCAGTCCCATTGAATTCCCTGGGATTTATCAGCATCCTTTTCTTAGTAAAGAAACATGA
Organism: Hyla sarda; assembly: GCF_029499605.1. Classification (NCBI taxonomy): domain Eukaryota; kingdom Metazoa; phylum Chordata; class Amphibia; order Anura; family Hylidae; genus Hyla; species Hyla sarda. Next base: position 88,662 of record NW_026610619.1, read on the forward strand.
TGGGAGTTTTAGACCGGTCATAAATCTGAGACTTTTAAACAATTTTGTGAGATACCAACACTTCAAGATGAAAGGTATGCATCTTTTGCGGGATCTTCTCGTCCAAGGAGATTGATTAGTGAAGATCGATCTCAAGGGTGCTTACCTCACGGTTCCCATTAATCCTTCTTCTCAGATTTTCAATTAATTTGGGAAAAATTATTCTTAATCAATATTCGCTCGGCTTTATTGAGCCTACCTTCCAAGAAATTGAAGGTGATTCGGAAGGAAATAAGATCTCTCCTCAACAAAGAACAAATATACTTTGAGCAAACGTTCGCATAGTGGGTCTTCTCCCGGCTTCAATCCAGGTTATCCATCTCCTTTACACTGCAGAGCTCTTCAACAGTTAAAGATTCAACACTTAAGAGAAGGTCTGATGAAATTCAACTTTCTCTGGACGCCAAAGAAGAACTTCTTTGGTGGTTAAGTCATATCCAGGAATAGAACGGCAAAGCGATATACAACTCCAATCCAAATCTTGTCTTAGAATCCGACACAAGCCTCAAGGGCTGGGGCACGCAATGCGATTCACATTACTCTGGAGGCAAGTGGTCTCCTTCGGCATCTCTCCTTCACATCAAATGCTTGGAACTGTTAGCAGGATTTTTTGCTTTAAAGAGTTTTACGAAAGACAGATCACAATGTTGCATTCTCCTTCGGATGGACATCATCTTTGCTGTCCAAAACATCAAATGTCTTGGCAGCACAAAATCGGAAAAGTTGGCTTAGTAAAAAGATTTATAGCATTTTTGCTTAGACAGAAACATAATTTTGAAGGCGGAAATACATTCCAGGCCTTTCCAATACGGTAGCAGATTGGAATTCTTGCTACCTTGCCGACTCCAGGGATTGGAGATTGGATCCTGCAATTTTTCACTCTCACCTCAACCGTCAACTTCCTCTCTTTTACAGTAGGCGCCCCAATCCAGAAGCTTTGGGAGTGGATGCCTTACTTCAACCTTGGCCTCCAGAGATCCTATACGCATTTCCTCCATTTGCCCTACTGCCCATAGATCTTTTACAGGTTTCAGTTCATAAAGCAATGATTTTGTTGTGGTTTCCACGGATTCTCGAATTGTTATTTGACATTCAGAGGATCATTCAGATCTATCCAACTCTTCTCCTAGACCCATTTGGGAATCCTCATCCTCTGATTCAATCGAACCATCTTCCCCTGGTTACTTGGGTCATACATCCTTGAATAAGACTTTTCTCTATCAATTAGGGATATCCTCTCTGATGCCTGGGCTCCTGGTACCAGAGTTGCTTACCGATCAGCCTGGAGATTTTGGTCTGATTGGTGTGTTAAACTAAACTTGGATCCTGTACACGAATCTATCCCTAATATCTTGAATTTCCTTTCCGCTTCTTTTGATTTTGGGAAAGCTTACCATACTTTAAATCTTTATCGGTCCGCATTTCCTTTTACCATGCTCCAGTTGATTCCATGCCTATCGGTAAGCATCCTTTAAATTTCCTCCTTGGGACGTTAAACTTTTTTCTTTATTCCTTTCTTGGGAAGATAATGATTCCTAATCTTTCAAATATTTATCTTTTAAATTGACATCTCTGTCTCATTTCTATCAGGAGAGTTTCTGATGTCAGAGGTTTGGATATTTCTCGCAGACAATATTCTCCCCAGCGAGTTACATTTACTATATGATGTACCAGGACTAATTTACATACAGTTTTTTAGCCCTCTTTTCACAATCAGGATAAAACTATGTGTTGTCCATTGTTTACTTTCTTATGAATCCAGAACAAAAAACTTTTTTGTTTACCATCTCATTCTCAACTTTTAATTTCATATTGTAAACCTCATCTACCGGTTTCTTCCTCTACTCTAGCCAGATGGGTAGGGCAAACTATGATTCTCGCCGGCAATGACATTTCGGTTTTTGAAGCTCACTCTACTAGAGGAGCTATGTCCACCAAATGAGTACAAGCTGGTGTTTCTCTCTCTGATCTTCTAAAGGCGGCCAACTGGTCATCTGAATCTACTTTCAAAACCTTTTATTTCCGACCTGAACCTCATGTTAATTATATCAATATGTTATAATGCTTATTTGTATTGCATATATTGTTTTGTTTATTGCTTTTAGCTTGAAAGAGTACTTGTCATTAAAAAAACTTTTGATATGTTGTCTATTAATGTGTTACAAACAACTTTCTAATAGCATGTCACAAAAAACTAATGTTTATTTCTATGTTTCTTTTCAGTTTGAAAATATGACCACTAGGGGTCTCCCTACATGTCCCGGCCGCAAGTCTCTTATAGAGTTCGGACTCATGTTGGCCTGGCATGAGTCCAAACACTCAGCCGGGACACGGACGAGCACAGTGCAGCTCCTTGCCTGTCAATTAGTCAGGCGGGAGCGAGAGTTGTGCCCGCAGTACAGCAGGGCACGCTCCTGACATGGCTGGCCGGCCGCGTCATAAGGTTCTGCCCCCTTAGGAGAGCCGACGCACGCTGGCCGAATGTCAATGTAGCGCAGCTCTGCACTAGAAAAGGATCAGGTCTGCCTTCCCTAGCCTGATCGAGGTCTTTTATTGCTCTGATCGAGGTCTTCCATAAAAATAAATTTGTAAAGTAAGCTGATTTTGCACAGGGCCATATATGTATATATATGATGTGTAGAGAAAGAAGGGCGGAAGGGAGCCCAGGCAGGCTTTAGATGATGTCACACCTACCGGGCCACGCCCCCCTTCCGCCATCACACACGGACTGAAGAATGGGAAGACATACGGGGACAAAATAAGGTACATAGAATTATACAAAGGTACAAAAAATTATAGTGTCAGGAAGAGTCAGGGAGAGATGGAGGGGGAATTAGGGACAGTTTAGTTCATGATAGGTACTCTTTAAACATGCATAATGTGAGCCTCCTGTCTTGATATAAAACTGAAGATTTTCCTACCCTTTGGTGACGGAAAATAAAGACAGGAGGTGAACATTATCCCTCCATTTTTAACCCATCACTTATGTTATACTTTTCTTTTTTCTTCCAACAGTATAACTCTGATTCTCAACTTCCAGTTCCTGTTTATCAAGTTCTCCCGATTCTGGATGACTTGCTTCATCTTCCCCTACTCGTCTACATAAAGTCTTCATTCCTGTTCACAATTAACATCTACGTTGCTGTTTTGGACTATTCATAAGTAGATTTTTTATTCTTACCGTAAAATTTCTTTCTCGGAGGATCCATTCGGGGACACAGAGACCGTGGGTATATCTTGATGCCACTAGGCATACAAAAAGAAAGTCGGTCCCTCCTGGCAGGATGTAGCCCGCCTACTGACTCTAAGCTAATCAGTTTAGTCCCAAAGCAGTAGGAGAGGACCGACAGAAAAAGAAAACCAGCAGGTGTCTGAGGGAACCGGACAAAAAGAATCAAACACAACCCCTTGGACCGAAAACCAAACCATAACCACAAACAAATGGGTGTGTGCTGTGTCCCCCGAATGGATCCTCCAAGAAACGAGGAAATCATTCTCCCTTCATTTTGTCCGGCTCCATCCAACTCTAAGGAGCGTTCCCTTTATTGTTTGGATGTGGTTTGAACTGTCCGGATCTATCTTTCTGGCAGGGTGACCTCTTCTTTGTGATTCCGGAGGGTCTTCCGGCTTCCAAGGCGACCCTCTCGCGGAGGATCAGTTCCGTTGGGGCTTCTTGGGCGCTATGCCATAGGGCTTCGGCCTTACAAGTCGTCCTTGCATACTTTCACCAAGTTCTACCAAGTTAACACTTTAGCATCCGCGGACACCGGTTTTTACGGTAAGAATAAAAAAATCTACTTTTCTTGGTCGTCTGCATTGGGGGATACAGAGACCGTGGGACATACCAAAGCAGTCCCCGGGATGGGAAAAATACCCAAAACAGAATCGGGCAGAAGATTGAGCCACTGCTGCCTGCAACATCTTGCGACCCAAACCGGTGTCCGCGGATGCTAAAGTGTGCACTTGGTAGAACTTGGTGAAAGTATGCAAGGACGACTTGTGAGGCCGAAGCCCTATGGCGTAGCGCCCAAGAAGCCCCAACGGAACGGATCCACCGCGAGATGGTTGCCTTGGATGCCGGAAGAGCCTTGCAATGACCCTCCGGAATCACAAAGAAGAGGTCACCCTGCCAGAAAGATAGATCCGGACAGCTCGAACCACATCCAGACAATAAAGGGAACACTCCTTAGAGTTTGATGGAGCCGGACAAAATGAAGGGAGAATGATTTCCTCGTTCATGTGAAAGGAGGAAACCACTTTGGGCAAGAAGTAGGGAGATGGCCAAAAGACAACCTTGTCCTGATGAAGGACCAAGAAGGGAGAGCAACAAAAGAGAGCACCCAGCTTGGAGGCCCTCCTAATGGAGGTAATGGCAATGAGAAAAGAGACCTTCCAAGAAAGAATGCTAAGAGATTGCAAGAAAGCAAGAAGGCGTGGAAAGGAAAACACAACCGGGGAGACGGACTGAGCCTCACACCACCGGAAATAAGCCCGCCAAGTGCGGTGGTAAATCCTAGCGGAGAAAGGCTTCCGAGCCCAAAGCATGGTGCGAATCACCCTGGAAGAAAACCCCCAAGCTCTCAAGAATGCGGTTTCAACCGCCACGCCGTCAAATGCAGAGACAGTAAATTGGGGTGGCAGAGAGGTCCCTGGGACAGCAATTGGGGGCGAACTGGAAGATGCAGGGGTAGGTCGGCAACCAGCCGAATTACGTCGGCATACCACGCGTGCCTGGGGCCACCAGAATGGTGGGAATGCCCTCCGCCTTGAGTTTGCTCAGAACCCTGGGCAGGAGAGGGAGAAGCGGAAAGAGGTAAGGAAGACTGAAGGACGACCACAGGATGACGAGTGAGTCCACCACCAGAGCCAGAGGGTCTGGTGACTTTGCGACAAAACAAGGCACCTGTCTGTTGTGGCGAGACGCGAAGAGGTCCACGTTCGGGGTCCCCCAAAGATCACAGATCCATGCAAACACCCCCGGATGTAGAGACAACTCCCCCGGATCCACGGAGGAGCGGCTGAGGAAGTCCGCTTTCCAATTTTCCACACCTGGAATGTGGATCGCGGAGAGAGTGGAAACCCAAGTCGCGGCCCAAAGCAGAATCTTGTAGACCCCCTCCATTGCCGAGCGTCTGCGTGTGCCACCCTGGCGATTGATATATGCCACCGCCATGGCGTTGTCTGATTGGACTCGAACAGGATGACCCTGTAGGAGATCTCCCAGTGGAGGAGGAAAAGAAAGATGGCAAGGAGCTCTAAAAGATTGATGGGGAGGTGAGCCTCCTGAGGGAACCAGCGACCCTGGCCTGTTAGGTCCCGAAACACACCTCCCCAACCCAAGAGACTCGCATCAGTCATGACGACCTGCCAGTGGAGGGGAAGAAACGACTGCCACTGGAGAAGGAGGGGAGAGTGGAGCGACCACAGAAGAGACCAACGAACGGAGGGGGGCAGAAGAATACAGCGATCCAGAGTGGACGATGACTTGTTCCACCGGGCCAAGATGGCCAGCTGAAGAGTGCGATAGTGGAACTGGGCGAAAGGGATCGCCTCCATCACTACCACCATCTGGCCCAGCACCTCCATGCAGAAATGAATCGGAACAAGAGAAGGGCACCGTAGGCGACGGACAGGGAGCGCCGCTTGTCCAACGGAAGACGAACACGGGCAGCGCAGTGTCGAAAAGGAGACCCAGAAAGACAAGGGACTGGGAGGGAGAAAGATTGGACTTTTCCCGGTTGATTACCCAACTGAAGGTGGACAGAGTCTGTACAGTGAGATTAAGACTCTCTAAGTTTTGGGAACGGGACGGAGCTTTGATCAAAAGATAATCCAGGAAATGGATTACAGAGAACCCCCCGGGCCCAAAGGATGGCAATCACCACCGCCATGATCTTGGTGAAAACCCTGGGAACTGTAGCTAGACCAAAAGGAAGAGCCACAAACTGGAAATGACCCGCAGCAACAGCAAAACGGAGGAAAAGCTGATGGGCAGGGAAAATGGGGATGTGCAGATAGGCATCCCGAATATCCACTGAGGAAATAAACTCCCCCTGATCCATGGAAGCTACCATGGTGTGGAGTGATTCCATGCGAAAATGGCGTAGCCTCAAGTGGTGGTTGAGTATCTTTAGATGTAAATTGGGGCGGGCAGAGCCCCCTTTCTTGGGGACTACAAAGAGATTCGAGTAGAACCCCGAAAAACACTCCCTTCGAGGAACTGGCACAATCACTCCTTAAGCGACGAGGGTACTTAAAGGGACCTGATAGGCCGCCGCCAAACAAGGGGAACAAGGAGGGCGGAATCGGAAGAAACGATCCTGGGCAAAGGAAGCTAATTCTATCCGCCAGAACGGTTGTCTGGCTTCCAGGAAGGATGCGCCTTGAAAGAAGGGGCTTTCCAACAGTGGGAGGGCGCCAGCTTGGGAACGCGACCCGAAGCAAAGAACCGAAAGGGCCAAAAGGAAGCAGTTTTCAGCCGGTGATCAGAGCGTGAGGTTTGTTCTGCGGCGGCAGAGAACTTTATACCTCCAGTAGCTTTGGAAATAATTTCATCTAGGTGTTTCCCAAAGAGCCAAGTACCGGAAAAAGGCAACTCTGTTAGAGATTTCTTTGAAGCAGCATCTGCATCCCACGCCTTCAGCCACATGGAGCGATGAATCGCAACCAAGTTACCTGAGGCAAAGGCCATGCATTGGGCTGACTCCAAAGCTAAAGAACAGAGGAAGTCCCCGGCCTGAGAGAGTTGACGAGCGAGGTCTGCCAAATCCTCCCAAGGGGCGCCTGACAGGATGCCCTGCCGAAGCCGAGAAGCCCAAACCGAGACCACCTTGGACACCCAAGCAGAAGTGAAGGTGGGTAGCAAGGACAAACCTGCCGCTTCAAATGCAAATTTCGGATCCTTAACCCCTTAAGGACCAAGGACGTACTGGTACGTCCTTGATCCTTCTCCCGTGATATAACGCGGGGTTACACGGTAACCCCGCGTTATATCACGGCGGGCCCGGCGTCATAGTGAAGCCGGGACCCGCCGCTAATAGCGCGCAGCGCTGATCACGCTCAGAGCTGAGCCGCGCGGCTGAAACCGAAAGTGAAAGCTGCCGGTTAACTCAGTGGGCTGTTCGGGATAGCCGTGGCGAAATCGCGGCATCCCGAACAGCTTACAGGATAGCGGGAGGGCCCCTACCTGCCTCCTCGCTGTCTGATCGCCGAATGACTGCTCAGTGCCTGAAATCCAGGCATGAGCAGTCATGCGGCAGAATCGTCGATCAGTGGTTTCCTATGAGAAACCAGTGATCAATGATGAAGTTCAGTGTGTGCAGTGTTATAGGTCCCTATGGGATAATAATGATCAGTATAAGAGATCAGTGTGTGCAGTGTTATAGGTCCTTATGGGATAACAATGATCAGTATAAGAGATCAGTGTGTGCAGTTTTATAGGTCCCTATGGGATAATAATGATCAGTATAAGAGATCAGTGTGTGCAGTGTTATAGGCCCCTATGGGATAATAATGATCAGTATAAGAGATCAGTGTGTGCAGTGTTATAGGTCCCTATGGGATAACAATGATCAGTATAAGAGATCAGTGTGTGCAGTGTTATAGGTCCCTATGGGATAATAATGATCAGTATAAGAGATCAGTGTGTGCAGTGTTATAGGTCCCTATGGGATAACAATGATCAGTATAAGAGATCAGTGTGTGCAGTGTTATAGGTCCCTATGGGATAACAATGATCAGTATAAGAGATCAGTGTGTGCAGTGTTATAGGTCCCTATGGGATAATAATGATCAGTATAAGAGATCAGTGTGTGCAGTGTTATAGGTCCCTATGGGATAACAGTGATCAGTATAAGAGATCAGTGTGTGCAGTGTTATAGGTCCCTATGGGATAACAATGATCAGTATAAGAGATCAGTGTGTGCAGTGTTATAGGTCCCTATGGGATAATAATGATCAGTATAAGAGATCAGTGTGTACAGTGTTATAGGTCCCTATGGGATAACAGTGATCAGTATAAGAGATCAGTGTGTGCAGTGTTATAGGTCCCTATGGGATAACAATGATCAGTATAAGAGATCAGTGTGTGTGCAGTGTTATAGTCTCCTATGGGATAACAATGATCAGTATAAGAGATCAGTGTGTGCAGTGTTATAGGTCCCTATGGGACCTATAACACTGCAAAAAAAAGTGAAAAAAAAAGTGAATAAAGATCATTTAACCCCTCCCCTATTAAAAGTTTGAATCACCCCCCTTTTCCCATAAAAAAAAAAAACACAGTGTAAATAAAAATAAACATATATGGTATCACCGCGTGCGGAAATGTCCGAATTATAAAAATATATCATTAATTAAACCGCTCGGTCAATGGCGTGCGCGCAAAAAAATTCCAAAGTCCAAAATAGTGCATTTTTGGTCACTTTTTATATCATTTAAAAATGAATAAAAAGCGATCAATAAGTCCTATCAATGCAAAAATGGTACCATTAAAAACTTCAGATCACGGCGCAAAAAATGAGCCCTCATACCGCCCCATACACGGAAAAATAAAAAAGTTATAGGGGTCAGAAAGGACAATTTTAAACGTATTAATTTCCCTGCATGTAGTTATGATTTTTTCCAGAAGTGCGACAAAATCACCTATATAAGTAGGGGATCATTTTAATCGTATGGACCTAGAGAATAAAGATAAGGAGTCATTTTTACCGAAAAATATACTACGTGGAAACGGAAGCCCCCAAAAGTTACAAAACAGCGTTTTTTTTTTCAATTTTGTCGCACAATGATTTTTTTTTCCGTTTCACCGTAGATTTTTGGCCAAAATGACTGAGGTGATTACAAAGTAGAATTGGTGGCGCAAAAAATAAGCCATCATATGGATTTTTAGGTGCAAAATTTAAAGAGTTATGATTTTTTTAAGGCTAGGAGCAAAAAACGAAAATGCAAAAACGGAAAAATCCCTGGTCCTTAAGGGGTTAAAGGATGCTGCGTCTGCCAGAGGCAGGGTAGTAGATTTAGACAGATGAGAAACTGGAGGATCTACTTCAGGTGGCGCTGTCCACTTGGAAACCAGATCCGGAGGAAAAGGAAATTGAGCTTGAATCTTCTTGGTTCCCTGGAAACTGTTGTCCGGATGCTTCCAAGCAGCGTCCAGTAAGGCGTCAAATTCAGCATGAGAACTGAAAGCCTTGGGGGAACGCAGAGAGCGGCGAAAATAAACTTCTAGATCAGGATTCGAAGTTCTTGAGTCTTCCAGATGAAAAGTGTCCCTGATGGCTGACACCAAGCTGTCCACCATTTCAGAAACAGCAGAGTGGTCCTCATGATCCGAGGTGTATTCCGACCAGTCATCCGCTGGAGAGTGGGAGCGTGCGGTGGAAGCCTTAGACTGGGGTGTGTGAGACCTAGAATAAGGAGTCGGGGACCTGGGTTGTTTACCGGGGGAGCGGTACAGAGTGGGGGTGCTGCCGGTGAGCTGGTGAAGAGGAGCGTGACTTCTGGGAAGAATGTCTATCCTGAACACAAGACTCTGGAGAAGAGCCAGGTGAAAGTACTTTAGGGCGCTTGTGAGAGCATTGGGAGTGGGACCGAGCGGGACTCCCTGGGGTTTGTGCGCAGGGAAGACCGCTCCAAGGCCGAAGCCACTGATCTGGAGAGCCGAGCCAGGTCGGAGATCGACTGGGAAAGGGAGAAAACCCACTCTGGGGGAGGGGCGGACACTGCGCGTTCCGGTGGGACATCCTGAGAGGAAAGCACAGGGTTGATGGAGCGTGTGGTGGAGCAGACGACACAGGTGGATTCAGTGGAACCACCAGGCATTTTGGTCTTGCAGCCCACCAAAGAATAGTAGGTGACCAAGGCTGCGGTCGTCTGTCTGTTGGGGTTCGGGTCGGACATAGTTGCTAGTGATAAGTAGTCAGCAATAAAAATGAACAATCTCACCCAGGTCCTGTGTCCCTTGGCACGTGCTGAAAGCATGCTGTAGCTGAGCTGTGACCCTTGACTGAAGCGGGGAAGCAGGCTGTGGCTGTGCTCTATCCTGGCTGGAGTTGAAGAGGCAGGTAGCCGCTGAGTCTGCAGGCAAGCAGGCAGAGAGAAGAGGGATTTGCCGGTTGTACTGACCCAGGAACAGGGCGGCCACAGTACCAGAATGGCGTCCAATTGGAGCCAGAGAGGGAGGCACATAGAAACTGACCCCCAGAAAAAAATCATTGGTCGCAGCGGAGCTGACTGAGGACTGTGGGCGGTCGCTGGAGCGCAGAACACTCTAGTAAGCAGTGCCGGCAGTGGGGGGAGGTTGCCCCGCTACCCCCCATGTGCATAGAGGGAGAAGACCCGGGGGCTGAAAACCCCTAGAATTAATAAAAGGTAGCCATCACCCCCAGGAAAATCCCCCTGGGGCCACGGGTAATGTGTCTGCCTCCTACTGACACTAAGCTAAAAACTGATTAGCTCAGAGTCAGCAGGCAGGGTATATCCTGCCAGGAGGGGCTTACTTTCTTTTTGTATGCCTAGTGCCAGCAAGATATACCCACGGTCTCTGTGTCCCCCAATGGAGACGACCGAGAAATCTTATATTATTAAATACTGTTTTTTCCTTATGAATTTTACCCTCATTATATTGCAAAGAAAGAGGGAGTTTAACAGACAGTTTATATTACGGGGACTCCGATCTCATTGGTTAATCATAATGCAGCATACTTGGTTGCACCTATTGCACCTAACAAGTTTTCTTATAGTTTTTTCTGTATTTTTATTAAAAATACTGCTGCTATTAGCTCAGTAAAGAAGGAATTTGCATGTGAAGTCTCCTGTTTTTCATAAAATCCATCTTTCCCATTACCAAAGGGTAGGAAAATCTAAAAATTTTTTGCAAAGTGAACCTGTCGGGTGATCTCTGTCACCCTATTAAATGACAGCTGAGCTCTGGGGTATATAGGGAGCAGAGGACTCCACAATGGTTGCTATGAAGTCACTGAACAATCTGTAGTGGATTTTACTCACTTTGGCCTAAAGGGTTTTCCTCCTCTGTACAATGATTGTCATCCAATCCGTACATCTCATCGTCATCCACAACTTCAACTTTAATATCAATCAGATCTTCTCCCTGAATCAACACAAGGAACAAATCAGGAATCCGGCTGGAGACATCCAGAAGAAACATAAGTCACCTCCTTACATATAAGACCCTAACCTCAAATACCTGAGGGTCCTCTGAGATACTGAGATCCTCCCCCGGGGAATCCTGAGGAGAGGGACATCTCTGACTGGATCCATCTGTAGGAGACACAGGGACTAAAAGGGTTAAAATGGTGGAATTCTTAGACAAAGTAAACTTAGAAAAACAGCTCAACAATGGGTCATATTTATAAGAGTCTATTCAAAGTAAGAAGAAAACGGATCCGGCACTATCAGAATTAAAGGCTACTGGCACTATTAGCATCCGAGGGGGCTGCGGGGCTAGCTAGAGGGTTGCTTGTAGTGGTGCGTCTCCATAAACAGGAAGAAGAAAGTTCATGCATAAACAAAGAAGAAGGATCGCACTCACCAGGAATTCAACTCTTTATTCCGTCACCAGTACGCAAGGCAATGACATAAGTGGAGGCGGGGGGGACAGGAGCTCCGGAACAAGTTGTTTCACGCCTGTTTGGCGCTTCCTCAAGCCGGTGAATGATTTCCGTCTCCGGGCGTCACATCCGGAGAGGTCACTCATCACGTGATACATGTAAACAGAGGATATCATGTGACTCCCGAAGGTAAGTCCTGGCTCCGCTCATAAAACAAACTAAAATATACAGTAAACGTCAATATATAGACCAAAACAAAATCATGTAGAAACATATATGATCTACATTAACATTGAATAATAGTAATGTAATACAAATAATGATACATTATAACAAAGGCGCTAATTCTACCCTGTCATTAAAGCCCAAACTGCCCGTGGCTTCCAATTTAAGGATCCAGTGGGCTTCACGACGCAAAAGATAAGTCTGACGATCGCCACCACCTGGGAGATCTCTCGCCCTTTCTACACCCGCAAAATTGAGGACACTCGGATCCTTTTGGTGGGCTTCTTCCATGTGGGCAACTATAACCTAGGGACACCAACTCCAGTCCGTATCGAATGTAAATGTTCACGGAATCTCACATGGAGGGGTCGAATGGTTTTGCCCACATAGAAGAAGCCGCAGGGACAAAAAATACTGTAGACCACAAAGGAGGTACGACAATTCTTGTGCACTAAAAATCTACGGTTGTTTTTTTTTTTGCATGAAATAACTGATTTAATCACATGTCGTACCTCCTTTGTGGTCTACAGTATTTTTTGTCCCTGCGGCTTCTTCTATGTGGGCAAAACCATTCGACCCCTCCATGTGAGATTCCGTGAACATTTACGTTCAAATACGGACTGGAGTTGGTGTCCCTAGGTTATAGTTGCCCACATGGAAGAAGCCCACCAAAAGGATCCGAGTGTCCTCAATTTTGCGGGTGTAGAAAGGGTGAGAGATCTCCCAGGTGGTGGCGATCGTCAGACTTATCTTTTGCGTCGTGAAGCCCACTGGATCCTTAAATTGGAAGCCACGGGCAGTTTGGGCTTTAATGACAGGGTAGAATTAGCGCCTTTGTTATAATGTATCATTATTTGTATTACATTACTATTATTCAATGTTAATGTAGATCATATATGTTTCTACATGATTTTGTTTTGGTCTATATATTGACGTTTACTGTATATTTTAGTTTGTTTTATGAGCGGAGCCAGGACTTACCTTCGGGAGTCACATGATATCCTCTGTTTACATGTATCACGTGATGAGTGACCTCTCCGGATGTGACGCCCGGAGACGGAAATCATTCACCGGCTTGAGGAAGCGCCAAACAGGCGTGAAACAACTTGTTCCGGAGCTCCTGTCCCCCCCGCCTCCACTTATGTCACTGCCTTGCGTACTGGTGACGAAATAAAGAGTTGAATTCCTGGTGAGTGCGATCCTTCTTCTTTGTTTATGCATATTTATAAGAGTGTTCAGCCTGTTTTCAATAAACCCTTAATATGGTGCCTATAGCGTAGATGTGATGATCAGATTATGGGGGATGTAGGGGACCTCCACTACAATCAGTGTATATCCCCTTACATTGCTGCTCAGCCATCGTATACATCTCCTCCTCTTCTTCATCTATAACTTCAACTTTAATATCCAGAAGATCTTCAGTCTAGAGAGAAAAAGGAGAAGAAATCAACAGATAAATGACTCAATATTAATGATAAGATATTTCCTGAGAGGTCATCATTGTACTCTCCATCTACCTGATCATCCTGTAGGACATTGTCCTCTCCATCTACCTGATCATCCTGTAGGACATTGTCCTCTCTACCTGATCATCCTGTAGGACATTGTCCTCTCCATCTACCTGATCATCCTGTAGGACATTGTCCTCTCCATCTACCTGATCATCCTGTAGGACATTGTCCTCTCCATCTACCTGATCATCCTGTAGGACATTGTCCTCTCCATCTACCTGATCATCCTGTAGGACATTGTCCTCTCCATCTACCTGATCATCCTGTAGGACATTGTCCTCTCCAGCTACCTGATCATCCTGTAGGACATTGTCCTCTCCATCTACCTGATCATCCTGTAGGACATTGTCCTCTCCATCTACCTGATCATCCTGTAGGACATTGTCCTCTCCATCTACCTGATCATCCTGTAGGACATTGTCCTCTCCATCTACCTGATCATCCTGTAGGACATTGTCCTCTCCATCTACCTGATCATCCTGTAGGACATTGTCCTCTCCATCTACCTGATCATCCTGTAGGACATTGTCCTCTCCATCTACCTGATCATCCTGTAGGACATTGTCCTCTCCATCTACCTGATCATCCTGTAGGACATTGTCCTCTCCATCTACCTGATCATCCTGTAGGACATTGTCCTCTCCATCTACCTGATCATCCTGTAGGACATTGTCCTCTCTACCTGATCATCCTGTAGGACATTGTTCTCTCCATCTACCTGATCCTCCTGTAGGACATTGTCCTCTCCATCTACCTGATCATCCTGTAGGACATTGTCATCTCCATCTACCTGATCCTCCTGTAGGACATTGTCATCTCCATCTACCTGATCCTCCTGTAGGACATTGTCATCTCCATCTACCCGATCATCCTGTAGGACATTGTCCTCTCCATCTACCTGATCATCCTGTAGGACATTGTCATCTCCATCTACCTGATCATCCTGTAGGACATTGTCCTCTCTACCTGATCATCCTGTAGGACATTGTCCTCTCTACCTGATCATCCTGTAGGACATTGTCCTCTCTACCTGATCATCCTGTAGGACATTGTCCTCTCTATCTGATCATCCTGTAGGACATTGTCCTCTCCATCTACCTGATCATCCTGTAGGACATTGTCCTCTCCATCTACCTGATCATCCTGTAGGACATTGTCCTCTCCATCTACCTGATCATCCTGTAGGACATTGTCCTCTCCATCTACCTGATCATCCTGTAGGACATTGTCCTCTCCATCTACCTGATCATCCTGTAGGACATTGTCCTCTCCATCTACCTGATCATCCTGTAGGACATTGTCCTCTCCATCTACCTGATCATCCTGTAGGACATTGTCCTCTCTACCTGATCATCCTGTAGGACATTGTTCTCTCCATCTACCTGATCCTCCTGTAGGACATTGTCCTCTCCATCTACCTGATCATCCTGTAGGACATTGTCATCTCCATCTACCTGATCCTCCTGTAGGACATTGTCATCTCCATCTACCTGATCCTCCTGTAGGACATTGTCATCTCCATCTACCCGATCATCCTGTAGGACATTGTCCTCTCCATCTACCTGATCATCCTGTAGGACATTGTCATCTCCATCTACCTGATCATCCTGTAGGACATTGTCCTCTCTACCTGATCATCCTGTAGGACATTGTCCTCTCTACCTGATCATCCTGTAGGACATTGTCCTCTCTACCTGATCATCCTGTAGGACATTGTCCTCTCCATCTACCTGATCATCCTGTAGGACATTGTCCTCTCCATCTACCTGATCATCCTGTAGGACATTGTCCTCTCCATCTACCTGATCATCCTGTAGGACATTGTCCTCTCCATCTACCTGATCATCCTGTAGGACATTGTCCTCTCCATCTACCTGATCATCCTGTAGGACATTGTCCTCTCCATCTACCTGATCATCCTGTAGGACATTGTCCTCTCCATCTACCTGATCATCCTGTAGGACATTGTCCTCTCCATCTACCTGATCATCCTGTAGGACATTGTCCTCTCTACCTGATCATCCTGTAGGACATTGTCCTCTCCATCTACCCGATCATCCTGTAGGACATTGTCCTCTCCATCTACCTGATCATCCTGTAGGACATTGTCCTCTCCATCTACCTGATCATCCAGTAGGACATTGTCCTCTCCATCTACCTGATCATCCTGTAGGACATTGTCATCTCTACCTGATCATCCTGTAGGACATTGTCCTCTCTACCTGATCATCCTGTAGGACATTGTCCTCTCCATCTACCTGATCATCCTGTAGGACATTGTCCTCTCTACCTGATCATCCTGTAGGACATTGTTCTCTCCATCTACCTGATCATCCTGTAGGACATTGTCCTCTCCATCTACCTGATCCTCCTGTAGGACATTGTCCTCTCCATCTACCTGATCATCCTGTAGGACATTGTCATCTCCATCTACCTGATCCTCCTGTAGGACATTGTCATCTCCATCTACCTGATCCTCCTGTAGGACATTGTCATCTCCATCTACCCGATCATCCTGTAGGACATTGTCCTCTCCATCTACCTGATCATCCTGTAGGACATTGTCATCTCCATCTACCTGATCATCCTGTAGGACATTGTCCTCTCTACCTGATCATCCTGTAGGACATTGTCCTCTCTACCTGATCATCCTGTAGGACATTGTCCTCTCTACCTGATCATCCTGTAGGACATTGTCCTCTCCATCTACCTGATCATCCTGTAGGACATTGTCCTCTCCATCTACCTGATCATCCTGTAGGACATTGTCCTCTCCATCTACCTGATCATCCTGTAGGACATTGTCCTCTCCATCTACCTGATCCTCCTGTAGGACACTGTCATCTCCATCTACCTGACCATCCTGTAGGACATTGTCCTCTCCATCTACCTGATCATCCTGTAGGACATTATCCTCTCTACCTGATCATCCTGTAGGACATTGTCCTCTCCATCTACCCGATCATCCAGTAGGACATTGTCCTCTCTACATGATCATCCTGTAGGACATTGTCCTCTCCATCTACCTGATCATCCTGTAGGACATTGTCATCTCCATCTACCTGATCATCCTGTAGGACATTATCATCTCCATCTACCTGATCATCCTGTAGGACATTGTCTTCTCCATCTAGCTGACCATACTGTAGGACACTGTCCTCTCCATCTACCTGATCATCCTGTAGGACATTGTCCTCTCCATCTACTGATCATCCTGTAGGACACTGTCCTCTCCATCTACCTGATCATCCTGTAGGACAATGTCCTCTCCATCTACTGATCATACTGCAGGACATTGTCCTCTCCATCTACCTGATCATCCTGTAGGACATTGTCCTCTCTACCTGATCATCCTGTAGGACATTGTCCTCTCCATCTACTGATCATCCTGTAGGACACTGTCCTCTCCATCTACCTGATCATCCTGTAGGACATTGTCCTCTCCATCTACTGATCATACTGCAGGACATTGTCCTCTCCATCTACCTGATCATCCTGTAGGACATTGTCCTCTCTACCTGATCATCCTGCAGGACATTGTCCTCTCCATCTACCTGATCATCCTGTAGGACATTGTCCTCTCCATCTACCTGATCATCCTGTAGGACATTGTCCTCTCCATCTACCCGATCATCCAGTAGGACATTGTCCTCTCTACCTGATCATCCTGTAGGACACTGTCCTCTCCATCTACCTGATCATCCTGTAGGACATTGTCCTCTCTACCTGATCATCCTGTAGGACATTGTCCTCTCCATCTACCTGATCATCCTGTAGGACATTGTCCTCTCCATCTACCTGATCATCCTGTAGGACATTGTCCTCTCCATCTACCTGAACATCCTGTAGGACATTGTCCTCTCTACCTGATCATCCTGTAGGACATTGTCCTCTCTACCTGATCATCCTGTAGGACATTGTCCTCTCCATCTACCTGATCATCCTGTAGGACATTGTCCTCTCTACCTGATCATCCTGTAGGACATTGTCCTCTCTACCTGATCATCCTGTAGGACATTGTCCTCTCCATCTACCTGATCATCCTGTAGGACATTCTCATCTCCCCCCGCACAGTCCTGGGAATCCAGAGGAGCAGGACATCTCTCTGGTGGGTTCCTCTTCCTGGATCCATCTGTAGGAGACACACAGTGACTGAATACATTGTGTAGATGATCAGATGATGGGGGATGTAGGGGCCTCCAATACTGCTCTCTCCTTTACCATCAATGAGAGTCTCCTCTTACCCAGTGGTGATGTTTGGGGACGGTGGTCTATAATAAATATATCTTTTTTGTTTTGTTGTTTTTTTTTCTTTTTTTTTTAGGTTTATGGTATGAATTTGTGTAAATTTTAAATTGAAAAATCAATAAAAATTTTATAACTATAATAAATATATCTTACCCAGTGTGATGTTCGGAGCCGGTCGTCTATAATAAATATATCTTACCCAGTGGTGATGTTCGGGGCCGGTGGTCTATAATAAATATATCTTACCCGGTGGTGATGTTCGGGGCCAGTGGTCTATAATAAATATATCTTACCCGGTGGTGATGTTCGGGGCCGGTGGTCCTCCATCATGACTATGTCCTGGTACAGATCCTTGTGTCCTTCTATATACTCCCACTCCTCCATGGAGAAATAGACAGTGACATCCTGACACCTTATAGGAACCTGACACACACAATGATCCAGTCATCATCCAGACCCATCATCCCTTGTGTTCCTGTATAATGTCCCAGCATTCCCAGCAGCGCTCACCTCTCCAGTCAGCAGCTCCATCATCTTGTGGGTGAGTTCTAGGATCTTCTGCTCGTTGTTCCTCTCAGGTATCAGTGAGGGAGGTGGAGGCTCCGTGATGGGGCCCCGGGCCCTGCTCCATCCTCCTGACCTGCTGGGGGCCACACACTCTCCAGATGTCTTCTTCACTACTGTGTAATCCTGAGTATGGAGAGACCCCGATAAATATCCCTATATACAGACCCCTCACCTCTCCGGTCATGTCCTGTATTATCCCTAGAGATAAGAGTGAGGTCATGTGACCATTTCCCACAATCCCTCACCTCTCCGGTCATGTCCTGTATTATCCCTAGAGATAAGAGGTCATGTGACCATTTCCCACAATCCCTCACCTCTCCGGTCATGTCCTGTATTATTCCTAGAGATAAGAGGTCGTGTGACCATTTCCCACAATCCCTCACCTCTCCGGTCATGTCCTGTATTCCCTTACGTCCTAATCAGTGGCATAGATGGGGTATTCCTCCCCCCCCGTGGACTGGTTAGGACCGGTGGAAATTTATTGACAACCAAATAAATCAAAGCAATAGTCCCTCCCACCCCACCCCACCCCCCCCCCCCTATAAGTAGGGGAAAGGAACCCCACCCCCTTGTGTTTTTTTCTGTCCTCCCGGACAGAGGTTGGACTGGTGGTGGGGTCCTGTCTGAGCTTTACTCCAGGCCCCCCTTTTTTGTATTTTGACAGCCTGGGGCTTTTTTCTCCTAGCCCCTCTTTTTATCTTCAGGCGTTTTTTCTGCCTACCTTGGTGTTGGCTCCCTTCTCGGTGCCGCATTTCTTCTGTGTTCGGCGTTCCCGTCGCCTCCAGCTTGGCGCGGGTTATGCCGTCTCTCCTCCTCTGGGCTTCGGGGAAGAGGTGGGTCGGAGGTGGCGTCTGACGTCACCTCCGTCTCCAGGAGTTGAATTCATCCTCCTTTCTGTATGCCCTATGTGCGCTCTGTTCAGGGAGGGGGCGGTTCGGAGGTGGCGTCTGTCGTCACCTCCGTTTCTATGAATTGAATCTCCCTTCCTTCAGTGCGCTCTCTGCTTGGAGGGGGCGGGTCGGAGGTGGCGTCTGACGTCACCTCCGGCCCCTTAGTTTTGCCTATAATAAGGCTATCTTTCTTAGTATTTAGTATTGAGGCTGGTAAGCCTCTATTCTTCTTATTATTTTTATCTTGCCATAGAAATTTAGGTTGAATCCTCCCATTGGGAGGGGCTTATGGCCCAATTAGTGCTGGGCCTTATATAAACCTTCTCAGAAGGTCCAGGCAGCCTCCTAGAGCGGTAGGGCTTGCTTGTTTCAGCAGCCTACTATCTTGAGAATTGGTATCTAGTCTTGCGGCTTCTTAGCTTGCTACCTGCGATTTCTTTCGCTGCTTTTCCCGCTTTCCTTCTGGTAAAGCTTTAATCACTGGATTAGCACAGTTTTCTTCTTTTTTTTTCCCTTCCCATTTTTTTAACTGCTCTTATCTTTCAGAGCATGTGGTCGGCTGACGGTTCCCGGGAGGTTTCTTCAAAGAAAACGTCCTCCAAGAGGAAGCATTTACAGTGCTACGACTGTCAGGCCTTGCTAGAGGACAACTATCCCAATTTTCTCGCTGTCCCTCGTGCCGTGACAGATACCAGACCCAGCAAGAACCCACTATCCAGGACATGGTGGTCTGGGTCAAAAATTTGGTGTCCTCTAACATGAACACCATGGTAGCTTCCATCGACGAATTAAAACAGATGATGGCCGCAAAGCGTTTAAGACCATCTTTGCCTCCAAGATCGATGGAAGTGTCTGGGGAAGCAGCCCGTGAGGACTCCCAGTCCTCTTCAGATTGAAGAAGAAGACAAGTTCCAGTACTTCTTTCCGGAGAAAACACAGCGGCTGCTGAGGTCTATCAGGTCGGGGGACCGTGATGCCAAAGGGGGTGAAGCCTCTACCCCCGCCTCTAAGGGGCCTAGGGCCTTTAAAGCGGATGATTCCCTGCTGTCTTTAATGAAGACAGAATGGAAAAAGCTGGAGAAGGGAGAAGGGTCCCATGCTTACCAAGCACTTTAAGAGCATGTTCCCTATGCAGGAAGACCAGGTATCCTCCTGGGGACCTGTGCCCAAGGTGGATTTGGCCATCTCCAAGCTATCCAAACGGACCTTGGTACCCTCTGACGATGGCTCCAGCCTCCAGGATGCCATGGACCGTAAGGCCGATTGCGCTTTACGGCGCTCTTACTCCTCCGCCTCGGCGTCTGCCTCTGTGGCGATAGCCTCTTCTGAGGTGGCTAAATTTCTGAGAAAAAGATTTTCTCAGATTCAGTCTGACCTAGACCAGGGGGTCTCTAGGGATGACATTTTGGCCTCTTGTAAGACGGCTAGTTTAGCCATCGATTTTCTCGCTGATGCCGCCCCTCAACAACTTAAGTTGGCCGCTAAAACCATGGCCCTTTCCTCTGCGGGGCCTCGCCCCTTATGGTTGAAGCCATGGAGGTCGGATACCTCCTCTAAGCACACCTTGTGTGCCATGACATACGAGCCTGGCATTCTTTTTGGGACTGAGCACGACCGCATTATGGAGGGACTGTCTGATCGGAAGGGGAAATCCCTTCCTCAGCAGTCCTTTCGTGGTCGAGGTAAAAGGTATGGAGCCAGATTTGGCTCCCAAGCCAAACCCCAAAAAGATTGGGGGTCCCAAAAGCAAAAGGGCGGTAGACGCCCCAGGGGCTCCAAGGGTGAAAGATCCTCGGCGCCCTGACTATGGGCCTCCTCGAGGCTCTTGGATTCCAGCCAGTGCTCCCATTCTATCCCCACTTCCCTTCTTTTCTCTTCCTGTAGGTGGACGTCTCCACCATTTCTTAGATGCTTGGAGGACACATATCCAAGATCCCTGGGTCCTCCGAATTATTTCGGAAGGGTACAAAGTGGATCTGGAGGATACTCCTCCAGACAAATTTGTAAGAACCAGACTTCTTCCTTCCAGCAAACCTAGATTTTGGAAGCCTATATTCTGGAATATCTCCAGAAGGGTGCCTTGGAGGAAGTTCCCTCTCAAGAGCAAGGGGCGGGCATCTATTCTCCAGTGTTTCCGGTTCCCAAAGCCACAGGGGATTTGAGGATGATCATAGACTAGTTGAAGAACCTTAAGTCTATCAGACGGAAGAGTTTCCGAATGGAAACCATTCAGTCAGTTATCAATCTTCTTATGCCACGGGACTTCCTGGCAACCTTTGACCTCAAGGATGCTTATCTGCATATCCCCATCCATCCTGGGTCCAGAAGATTCTTAAGGATTGTTGTGCAAATTCAGGGAGTTTTAAGACACTATCAGTTTGTCGCCCTCCCATTTGGGATCTCTTCGGCACCTCATACCTTTACCAAGGTAGTAGTTTCTGTGGTAGCCACTCTAAGACTCCAGGGACTGTGTATAGTCCCTTACCTAGACGACTGGCTTCTCAAAGCCTCCTCCCAAGCGATCCTTTCCCAACATATTCAGACCGCTGTGTCCTTTCTCCATCAACTAGGTTGGATAATCAATTGGAACAAATCCAACCTCCATCCAGCCACATCCGTGAGATTCCTGGGTTTTATGATAGATTCCGTAGCGATGACTATTCATCTAAAACCCGAAAGGAAGCTACGGGTACAGGACACAGCCCAATCTCTCTTAGTTCCCAAGCGGGTAACTCTCCGCTATCTAATGAAAATGTTGGGACTAATGTCTGCAACCGCGGAAGTGGTAGTCTGGGCTTTGTAGCACCTACGTCCGCTTCAGTCGGAGGTACTAGCCAAGTGGGATCACAGTCCAAGGGGACTAAATTCCGTGCACTCCCTGTCTCCTCAAGTCCGGTCCTCTCTACGTTGGTGTGCTCACCTCCAGGACGGAAAATCTCTGATCCAACCTGTCTGGATCATACTTACCACAGACGCGTCCGTTGTAGGTTGGGGAGCGCATCTTCTGGACATGACGGTCCAAGGGACTTGGTCGCCTCAGGAGAAGTTATTATCCTCGAATCGCCGGGCCATCAAACTAGCCCTCTTTCACTTTGCTCTTCATATTCAGGGCAAGGCTGTGAGAGTCCAGTCAGACAGCATGACAGCTGTCCTTTAGATCAACAAACAGGGAGGCACGAAGTCACAAAGTCTCCTGAGAGAGATAGGTGTGATTCTGGATTGGGCAGAATTGAACCTCACCCACTTATCGGCCGTTCATATCCGGGGTACTCACAACGTAATAGCAGATCGCCTGAGCAGAGGCCTTCCAACCGGAGAGTGGTCTCTCCATCCAGAGATCTTCCATCAGATCACGCTCAGGTGGGGCATGCCAGAGATCGATCTCATGGCAACGAGGTTCAACGCCAAGGTGGACAGATTCTGTTCCCTCTACAGAGAGGACAATCCCTTGGCGGTAGATGCTGTGTCAATCCCTTGGAGGTTCAGGCTGGCCTACATCTTCCCTCCTATTTCCTTGATCCCGAGGGCATTGATGAAAATCAGGCAGGACCAAGCCTCTGTGATAGCCATCATTCCATATTGGCCCAAAAGAGCTTGGTTCACCCAACTCATTCAGATGAGTCAGGGGCAATTTTGGAGGCTTCCCCCAGAGCAAGCAATAGTGTCAGGGGACACTCACAGTTGCTCCAACATACAAATGTTCAACCTGACAGCCTGGAGGTTGATCGGTCCCTTCCAGGAGTAGAAGGGCTCTCAGGGTCGGTCTTGAGAACATTGTCGCACTCCAGATCTGAGGCTACAACTAGATCTTATGGAAAAAATATGGAGCACATTCTCATCCTGGTGTCAGCTACACCAACTGTCTCCAAAGGATCCTACCATTCCTACTGTTCTACAATTCCTGCTAGACGGATTAGACAAAGGACTATCTCCTTCCACCCTACGAGTGCAAGTATCAGCTATCTCGGCTTTCCTCAATAAGTCTCTTTCTCAAGACCCCCTAATTAGAAGGTTCCTGAAAGGAGCCTCTAGAATTAAACCTACTATAATTCGACCCATCCCTGCTTGGGATTTATCGGTCGTGCTCAGGGGGTTATCATCTCCCCCCTTTGAGCCCTTAGAGGAGGTGGATTTAAAATTCCTTACACTCAAGGTTACATTTTTGTTGGCCATCACTTCTGCAAAACGAGTCGGTGAACTTCAGGCTTTTTCTGCCTTTGAGCCTTATATTCAGTTCCTCCCGGATAGGATTCTTCTTAAGTTTTTGCCCACTTTTATTCCAAAAGTGCCAACATTTACTAATATCAACCAGGTTATTTCTCTTCCTGTGTTAGCTCCGCTTCACTCCTCAGAAGATATTAGAAGCCTTCGCACCCTCGAACTGTCGAGATGTCTCAGGATCTACCTGGATCGATCCAATCCTTTTTTCTAGTGCCCGTAAGGGACACAGGGCTTCCAAACCAACTATTAGTCGCTGGATTAAGGAAGCCATTTGTGAGTCTCATGTTTCCCAGGGTCTGGAGCCCCCTGAATTTGTTAAAGCTCACTCTACTAGAGCAGTAGCTACCTCTTTTGCAGAAAGAAGCTTGATTCCTTTGGAACTCATCTGTAAATCTGCTTCTTGGAGTTCTCACTCCACTTTCATCTCTCACTACAGAGTTGATTCCAGAATAGCTATTCCTCATTTGGGCGGTCGGTATTATCCTCCGCCAGGCATGAGTGCCCTCCCATGGGGGTATCTACTTGCTAAATCCCCATCTGTGCCACTGGTTAGGACGTAAGGGAATAGTTAATTTCTAACAATAATTTGTTTTCCCTTAGTCCTAACAGTGGCACAACAATCCCTCTCTTATTCTTTTCTTCTTCTACTTGTAATTACACAAGGGGGTGGGGTTCCTTTCCCCAACTTATAGGGGTGGGGGTGGGAGGGTCTATTGCATTGATTTATTTGGTTATCAATAAATTTCCACCGGTCCTAACCAGTCCACGGGGGGCGGAATACCCCATCTGTGCAACTGTTAGGACTAAGGGAAAACAAATTATCATTAGAAATTAACGATTACTATTCCTAGAGATAAGAGTGAGGTCATGTGACCATTTCCCACAATCCCTCACCTCTCCGGTCATGTCCTGTATTATTCCTAGAGATAAGAGTGAGGTCATGTGACCATTTCCCACAATCCCTCACCTCTCCGGTCATGTCCTGTATTATTCCTAGAGATAAGAGGTCATGTGACCATTTCCCACAATCCCTCACCTCTCCGGTCAGCAGGTAGAGGATCTCCAGGGTGAGGTGTAATAGTCTCTCATACAGTCTGTTCCTGTTCTTACCCATCCTTTGGGGATCTGACTGATTGCGGAGAGTTGTCTTGGGGAGAAGATTATGACGAGGCTCCAGCAGGAAGGACCTTGTACTATGGGAACCTACACAGATAATAAGAGTGGGGTGTGAGGACAGTAGAGACATTGAGAACATTGGATCCAGGACTGATAAAGTTACATAGTAATGCTGTAAAAAATGTTCATGACCATCAGGTTCAACCAAGGGAGGTCAGAAGAGTTAAGGATGGGATTGGGGGGGGGGGGGCCATCAGTGACCTGAGACAGAATGTAGAGCAGAAAAAGGATCCAGCAATCCAAATTTCGGGATAACTTCAAGCTTTATTTAATCCATATAAAAGTCCATATAAATATATAGAAATATAAATTACACGTCACACAACTTTTTCAATTTTCCTTAGTTGCTTGTAGTAGAAATGTCTTGCATAGATAGACAATTCTTGCCAAAGAAAGAAATGCAAAAATAAAATAAATCACCCAAGGTGCACCTTCTGCGGACACGCTAGACACTGTTCAATGCTGTAGAAGTTTTCAGCCCATGTCAGGGCTAACTTCAGCCGAATAAAAACATATAAACATACATACAGTCTAAAAACGGGAACACAGAGAACTCGACGCATTTCATGGCAAAGCACTGAATCATAAGTCTAAGGATACCGTGTTCACTGCTGTTATAAGAGCCCCGGATCAGCGCATAATGTCTGCAGCCAGTTCCGCTAAAGTGAGAACAAATGAAACACAAGAAGAAAAAAGCTCAGAAGCAGAAGAGCCTTTTTATCTTGTTCCCGCTTCATAAATAATAGAGCAGCGCGGTGGAGCCGTCTTGGTCCGCACACGTTGGGTCTCACGTTCCTTTGCTGCAAAGCAATTTTATATTAAGACAGGAGTCTTCCATTATGCATTAAACTCTCTTTTACTGAACTCCAGCAGTAGAAATTTTTACAATATTACAAAGAAAAAACTTTGTCTAAGTGAAACCTAGTATGCTTGTAGAATAACGTAACAGCCAATCAGCACAGTATCTAGGTAGTATATGGAGATGTATCTTTAGACTCCGCCTCTTTGTTTGCTGCTCCCGCAGTGAACAGATGAGTTATTTATGTCTCTCCATATATCATATTCTATTAATTAATTAATTAACTGATACATATTATATATATATATAAATACATTGATTTAATTATTATTAATTTAATTCTTTCCACATTTCTTAATATATATTTTCCTTTTTTTTCCATTTCTTTCTTTATTCATTTATTTCTTATTGTCAATTTATTGTATATTCATGTTACTGTTTATTTGCCCATAAAGATCTATTCCTATATTTTTATTTATTCCTCCCCCCCCCCCTTGTCTTTGTACCTGCATATATACAGTATTTCATCTCATTTCATTCTATTCCCTCTTATCCATTTCCACTTCTTATACTCTCGGTTTCACCAACATCTTAGTGCTCTGCTTATTGTCTCCTTTCTTACCGTTTTCGGCGCTTGCTCATCTCCGCCATTACTGCTTCACCTCTGTGAAGCAGTTCTCTTTCTCAGTCTCGCGATCTTTCGGCTCGGCTGGTAATCAGCCGAGCCATTCCCGCCCCTTCACGTCAACATCCTTCAAACCTCTTTCCCGCCCTTCGTGTCATTCCGTCAGAGTTGCCGACTCCTGTCACTGCTTCACATCGCCGGCTGCACTGCTCTGCTGATTGCCTCACGATCATCCCACTATCTATTTTCTTGATCCTAATAACCATATATTATATACATATCTATATTTATTATGTGCCCATATTAATATCTTTATACATATTTTTTAAATGTTGCAGTATCTTGTAATACCTTTTTTATTGGATTAACAGCATTTTGTAGAGACAAGTTTTGGGATTCCTCCCTTTATCAAGTCCAAAGCTTTGAACTTGATAAAGGGAGGAATCCCGAAAGCTTGTCTCTACAAAATGCTGTTAGTCCAATAAAAAAGGTATTACAAGATACTGCAACATTTTATGATTTGCATCTGCATCACTGATGTTAGGATTCGGCAGGCTGGAGGTGGATCCTCTATGTCAGCAAGGGATTGGCGTGGACCATACCGGTGGACCGGTTCTAAGTTGCTACTGGTATTCACCAGAGCCCGCCGCAAAGCGGGATGGTCTTGCTGCGGCAGTGGCAACCAGGTCGTGTCCACCAGTAACGGCTCAACCTCACTGACTGCTGAGAGTGGCGTGGGACAGGAGGACTAGACAGAGACGAGGTCAGACGTAGCAGAAGGTCAAGGCAGGCGGCAAGGTTCGTAGTCAAGGGTAACGGCAGAAGGTCTGGTAACACTGGTAAGGCAATCACAGAAACACTGTCACTAGGCACAAGGCAACAAAATCCGGCAATGCAGGGAAGGGGAAGTGAGGTAATATAGGCCTGGAGCAGGTGAGCTAATACACTGATTGGGCCAGGCACCAATTAGTGGTGCACTGGCCCTTTAAATCTTAGAGAGCTGGCGCGCGCGCCAGGACGTGACAGCCGGGGACCGAGACAGGTAAGTAGATTGGAATGCGACCAGCGAGCGGGCGCGTCCCGCTATGCAGATCGCATCCCCGCCGGCAGTGTCAGTGCAGCGCTCCCGGTCAGCGGGTCTGTATTATCAATTATAAATTATTTATATTAGTCCTTTATATATATTTATATATGTTTATTTAATCCTACATATTACTGTATTTTTATCCTACCATATACTTTTAAGATATATTTTTCATTATTATTTATTATTGGACTATAAATTGGACTATAATCCTAGACAATATGTCCACAGAACAATCCATCAAAAAATTATGACTTGTTCATTTCTGACAAAATTCAAGATTTGGTTGATATTTCTTTGCCCAGTTCTTGTTAAAAGGCTGTTAATAATGCTATAGTTTCCATGCAAGAAACCTTTCCGAAGTCTGTAGCTCAGGCTATTAACCAAACCTCTGCTCAGAAATTACATCAAAAAGGTCCAATTTCTCCACCAGAGAATTATTGGTCAGCAGATAACCTTCTTGTTGTACCTCATGGTGTCAAAAGAACACAAGTCTGCCCATAAACTGCATTAACCCCTTCCCGCTATTGGACGTATGCATACGTCCAAGCGATCTCCTGCTCTGCCGCGGGCAGCGCAGGAGATCGCAGGTGGGACTCAGCTGTCAATCACAGCCGGAGTCCCACCGCAGCTGCCGGGGCCGCGATCGCGCCGGTCCCGGCAGCATTAACCCCATAGATGCCGTGATCAGTTCTGATCACGGCATCTATGGTGTTTGCAGGGGGAGCGCTTTCCCCCTGCCCACTAACGGCGGCGCCGCGATAAAATAAGGGGGATCGAGGGTGTCCAAGACACCCTCGATACCCCTTGAAGAGATAGGAGTGAGGTGGCAGGGTTGCCACCCCTCCTATCCCTGCTATTGATCGGCCGAGCGACTGACCAATAGCAGACTGGGGGCGGGGGGGGGGGGGGGGGGGGGGTTAAAGTTCGGTTCCCCCCGCTATGCCCACCCATCGGTGTCCGGGCACAGCGGGGGGAAGCGTGTAGTAGCGGTGGCAGCGGCGGTCTCTTACCCGGCGGAGGCTGTGATCATGGCGGCGGCGGTGGAGGTGAGTATGGCGCCGGGTGTTCCGGAGTCTGTTGCCTAGCAACATCTGCAGGGCGACAGTTTGGAGAGTGGTCTCTAAACTGTGGCCCTCCAGATGTTGCAAAACTACAACTCCCACCATGCCTTGACAGCTGTTTGCTGTGTTGGCATGCTGGGAGTTGTAGTTTTGCAAGATTTAGAGGGGTTCAGGCTAGAGATCACTGACAGTGGTCTCTAAACTGTAGCCCTCCAGATGTTACAAAACTACAACTCCCAGCATGCCCAGACAGCAGTTTGCTGTCTTAGCATGCTGAGATTTGTAGTTTTGCAACATCT
The DNA here is from genome assembly GCF_029499605.1 of Hyla sarda. Classification (NCBI taxonomy): domain Eukaryota; kingdom Metazoa; phylum Chordata; class Amphibia; order Anura; family Hylidae; genus Hyla; species Hyla sarda. The sequence goes on from NW_026610619.1 coordinate 116,977, forward strand.
GGAGGGTCACAGTTTAGAGACCACTGTCAGTGATCTCCATACTGAACCCCTCTAAATCTTGCAAAACTACAACTCCCAGCATTCAGGAACAGCAAATGGCTGTCTCGGCATGCTGGGAGTTGTACTTGCGTGCCTCCAGCTGTTGCATAACTACATCTCCCAGCATTCCCTTTGGCAATCAGTACATGCTGAGAGTTGCAGTTCTGCAACAGCTGGAGGCACACTGGTTGGGAAATACCGAGTTAGGTAATAGGTTCTATTACCTAACTCAGTATTTTCCAACCAGTGTGCCTCCAGCTGTTGCAAAACTACAACTCCCAGAATGCACGTTCTGTCAGTGCATGCTGGGAGTTGTAGTTTTGCCCCCCCCCCCCCCCCTCCCATGTGAATGTACAGGTTACATTCACACTGGCGGCGGATTACAGTGAGTTCCCTGCTTCAAGTTTGAGCTGCAGCCACAGCTCAAACTCCTAGCGGGAGACTCAGTGTAATCCGCCGTCAGTGTGAATGTAACCTAAAAACACTACACTAACATAAAATAAAGAGTAAAACACTACATATACACACGTACACTGCCCCCCCCTACCAACCCTCTCCCCCCCCCCCCCCCCCAATAAAAATGAAAAACGTATCCTACAGCAGTGTTTCCAAAACAGAGCGTCCAGCTGTTGCAAAACAAAAACTCCCAGCATTTCCGGACAGCCATTGACTGTCCAAGCATGCTGGGAGTTTAGCAACAGCTGGAGGCACCCTGTTTGGGAATCACTGGTGTAGAATACCCCTATGTCCACCCCTATGCAAATCCCTAATTTAGGCCTCAAATGCGCATTGCGCTCTCACTTTGGAGCCCTGTCGTATTTCAAGGCAACAGTTTAGGGACACATATGGGGTATCGCCGTACTCAGGAGAAATTGCCTAACAAATTTTGAGGGGCTTTTTCTCCTTTTACCCCTTATGAAAAGGTGAAGTTGGGGTCTACACCAGCATGTTAGTGTAAAAAAAAAAAACATTTTTGTACACTAATATACTGGTGTTGCCCCATCCTTTAAAATTTCACAAGCGGTAAAAGAAAAAAAGCCTCCAAAATTTGTAACGCAATTTCTCCTGAGTACGGAGATACCCCATATGTGGGTGCAAAGTGTTCTGGGGACGCACAACAAGGCTCAGAAGGGAGAGTGCGCCATGTAAATTTGAGGTCTAAATTGGTGATTTGCACAGGGGTGGCTGATTTTAGAGCGGTTCTGACATAAGTGCAAAACAATAAATACCAACATGTGACCCCATTTTGGAAACTACACCCCTCACGGAATGTAATAAGGGGTACAGTGAGCATTTACGCCCCACAGGTGTCTGACAGATCTTTGAAACAGGGGTCTGTGAAAATGAAAAATAAAATTTTTAATTTGCACAGCCCACTGTTCCAAAGATCCGTCAAATGCCAGTGGGGTGTAAATTCTCCCTGCACCCCTTATTACCTTCCGTGAGGGGTGTAGTTTTAAAAATGGGGTCACATGTGGGGGGGTCCACTGTTCTGGCACCACGGGGGGCTTTGGAAATGCACATGGCCAAATTCTCTCTCCAAAAGCTCAATGATGCTCCTTCTCTTCTGAGCATTGTAGTTCGCCCCCAGTGCACTTCACGTCCACTTATGGGGTATTTCCATACTCAGAAGAGATGGGGTTACAAATTTTGGGGGGTATTTTCTGCTATTATCCCTTGTAAAAATGTAAAATTTGGGGGAAAACAAGCATTTTAGTGTAAAAAATATTTTTTTTTTTACATATGCAAAAGTCGTGAAACACCTGTGGGGTATTAAGGTTCACTTTACCCCTTGTTACGTTCCCCAAGGGGTCTAGTTTCCAAAATTGTATGCCATGTGTTTTTTTTTTTCTGTCCTGGCACCATAGGGGCTTCCTAAATGCGGCATGCCCCCAGAGCAAAATTTGCTTCCAAAAAGCCAAATGTGACTCCTTCTCTTCTGAGACCTGTAGTGCGCCAGCAGAGCACTTTTCATCCCCATATTGGCTGTTTTCTGAATCGGTAGAAATTGGGCTTCAAATTTTGGGGGGTATTTTCTGCTATTACCTTTCTTAAGAATGAAAAATTTTTGCTAAACCAAGCATTTTTGGTAAAAAAATTTTTTTTTTTTACATATGCAAAAGTCGTGAAACACCTGTGGGGTATTAAGGTTCACTTTATCCCTTGTTACGTTCCTCAAGGGGTCTAGTTTCCAAAATGGTATGCCATGTGTTTTTTTTTTCTGTCCTGGCACCATAGGGGCTTCCTAAATGCGACATGCCCCCCGAGCAAAATTTGCTCTCAAAAAGCCAAATATGACTGCTTCTCTTCTGAGCATTGTAGTTCGCCCGTAGTGCACTTCAGGTCAACTTATGGGGTACCTCCATACTCAGAAGAGATGGGGTTACAAATTTTGGGGGGTATTTTCTGCTATCAACCCTTGCAAAAATGTGAAATTTGGGGGGAAACAGACATTTTAGTGAAATTTTTTTTTTTTTTTACATATGCAAAACTCATGAAACACCTGTGGGGTATTAAGGCTCACTTAATTCCTTGTTACGTTCCTCAAGGGGTCTAGTTTCCAAAATGGTATGGCATGTGTTTTTTTAGCTGTTCTGGCACCATAGGGGCTTCCTAAATGCAACATGCCCCCCAAAAACCATTTCAGAAAAACGTACTCTCCAAAATCCCCTTGTCGCTCCTTTGCTTCTGAGCCCTCTACTGCGCCCGCCGAACACTTTACATGGACATATGAGGTATGTGCTTACTCGAGAGAAATTGGGCTACAAATATAAGTATACATTTTATCCTTTTACCCCTTGTAAAAATTCAAAAATTGGGTCTACAAGAACATGCAAGTGTAAAAAATGAAGATTTTGAATTTTCTCCTTCACTTTGCTGCTTTTCCTGTGAAACACCTAAAGGGTAAAAACACTTACTGAATGTCATTTTGAATACTTTGGGGGGTGCAGTTTTTATAATGGGGTCATTTATGGGGTATTTCTAATATGAAGACCCTTCAAATCTACTTCAAACCTGAACTGGTCCATGAAAAATAGCGAGTTTGAAAATTTTGTGAAAAATTGTAAAATTGCTGCTGAACTGGTGTCTTCCAAAAGTAAAAACACGTCAATTTTATGATGCAATCATAAAGTAGACATATTATATATGTGAATAAAAAAAAAAATGTATTTTGAATATCCATTTTCCTTACAAGCAGAGAGCATCAAAGTTAGAAAAATGCTAAATTTTCAATTTTTTCATCAAATTTGGGGATTTTTCACCAAGAAAGGATGCAAGTTACCACTACAATTTACCACTATGTTAAAGTAGAATATGTCACGAAAAAACAATCTCGGAATCAGATTGATAAGTAAAAGCATTCCAGAGTTATTAATGTTTAAAGTGACAGTGGTCAGATGTGCAAAAAAGGGCTGCGTCCTAGAGGTGAAAATGGGCTGTGTCCTTAAGGGGTTAAAAAAAGGGCGACCATTCCTTTCATAAAGTTAGTAAAATGATTTCAGAGGAAATTGGTCAGGAACGTGATGACTGCTTGCTTCCCTCATGCAGCCATGTTAAAAGTGCAAAAAAGTTGCATCACAGACCCTCTGCCAACATGGAAGAAAATTATAGTCTGGCTCAAAAAAAGACCCTTCACCCACGAGGAAGAACTTGTTTGTTGGGCTAAGAGTATCCAAACGGGTTAAACCCAATACTTTTATTGACACCTCTGATGACTCCTCCTATGAGGACGATAATGACAACTCCGATATTGATGATCCCTACAATCACCCTGATGATGATTCTGAGGGTAGTGTTGTAGATGAAAATTATTCTGATATCAAAGATTCTGATGTACTAGACTCTAGCGGGGTCCCAATCTTCGATTCATCCCACATCAAACACCCCAGGTCTGGGAAATGGGTGCCAAACCCGCAAGTTGAACAATTCCTTTCCTTGTGGATCAGGAAAGGTCTAGACAAAAAAAAGCTAGAAACAAGCTCAGGGCTGAATGCCCTCGCCCTTCCCTTCCCCACAATGCTTCCATGAAACCTGAATTGGACCCCATTCTTCCAATATTTTTATTTAAAAAATGGGTAAAAACCCAAATAAGGGCTTAGATCACTCTTTTAAACTAGGCCGTTTTCCCAGCCAAACTTCCCACTACAGGTCTCAGAGGATCCTACCAACCGGACAGATTTTCATACCCGGTCTTCCAAACTACCCAACCTCCCCTTTTTTCCCCCTACCATGGCTGACACTGGAGGACCCATGGAAAACAAGGATCCACCAGATTCAGACCCACATCAGGTAAGATTTCTATACCTATCATCTCCTCTTCCTCCAGTGGGCGGAAGACTCAATTTATTTCCCAAAACAGGGGTATGATCTCTTCCGATCAGTGGATTCTCAACACTGTAATAGGTTGTCAAATAGATTTTATGTATCAACCTTTCCAGTTTCATCTTCCTCATCCCATCCATATTTCCAAGGAAGATCACAAAATAATAGATTCAGAAATCAAAGATCTTCAAAACAAAAACACTAACATACAGGTTCCTCTCAATTCCCCCGGTTTTATCAGCAATCTTTTTCTAGTGAAAAAGAAAGACGGAGGTTACAGACCTGTTCAAATCTGAGACTATTGAACAATTTTAAACCCTTCGAGAGAGATAGAATTTCTTCCAAGAAAGATGAAGATGATTCGGAAAGAGATTCAATCTCTTCTCAACAAAGATCGAATCTCTTTAAGTTCAATCACCCGGGTTGTTGGTCTTCTTTCAGCCTCAATTCAGGCAATCTTTACATTACAGGGCCCTTCAACATCTGAGAATCCAATACTTAAGAAAAGGATAGGGTTACTCAGACAAAATTCAAATTTCTCAAGAATCCAAGGAGGAACTTCTCTGTTGGCTTCATCACGTTCAGGATTGGAATGGAAAAATGATTTTCCAATCCGGATCTCATTCTAGAATCCGATGGCAGTCTTTAAAGTTGGGGCGCAAGATGCAGTCCCCTTTCTACAGGAGGGAAATGGTCTCCTTCAGATTCTCAACTTCTCATCAATTGTTTGGAACTCTTAGCAGGCTTTTTTGCTTTGAATAGTTTTGTGAAGGATATGTCCCATTGTTGCGTACTTCTCCATATGGACATTTCAGCAGTCCACTACGTCAATCGGTTAGGAGGCACTACATCAAAACTCCTTGTTGACATCACTAAGGATCTTTGGTATTTTTGCCTGGATAACAGCATAATTCTGAAAGCGGAATATCTCCCAGGACTCTCCAATTCCGTAGCAGATTGGAACTCTCCTTACCTTGCAGATTCCAGTCACTGGAAATTAGACCCCTTTGTTTTTCAATAGATAAATCTTCTTTGGGGTCCACTTCATATGGACCTTTTTGCTTCTCACCTCGACAAGTGAAAATTTCTTAAGTTGGCGTCCCGATCCGGAAACCTCGGGAGTGTATGCCCTCCTACAAATTTGGCCTCCGGGTGTACTTTATGCATTTCCGCCTTTCGCTCTCCTTTCTACTTCAAGTCTCAACTCAGAAATCAACCATTGTCCTGATCATTGTGGTGGTCAACACAATTTTGGTTTCCCCAGATTTGAGGAATGCTAATAGACATTCCGAGACTCATCTCGTCCCACTCTGCTCTACTTCTAGATCCATCAGGTAATCCTCATCCACTGATATTGTGCAATCAACTCGATCTGATCGCGTTGTTGATCTTGGGTCAATCGACCTTAACTCAGGATTTTCTTTACCAACTAGAAACATACTTTCAGAGTCCTGGGCTCCAGGTACCCAAACTGCTTACTGATCAGCCTGGAAACTTTGGGTTCATTGGTACACTCAACGGGATCTGGATCCCATACACACATCTCTCCCCCACATTTTGAATTACCTTTCAGCCTCTTTTGATGCCAGAAAGGTGTAAAGAACTCTAAATTTATACCGTTCTGCTATTTCTTTCTATCACGCTTCAGTGGAATCTATACCCATCGGTAAACATCCCTTAGTTTGTAAACTTCTTAAAAAGGTATACAATTGAAAACGTCCTCCACTTCCTAAATATCATTTGACATGGGATGTTAATTCACTTCTTTCTCTTTAATTCTTGGGAAGATAATCATTCATTATCTTTAAATCTTCTCTCTTTTAAAGTGACATCTTTATTATGCTTAATGTCTATCAAAAGAGTTCTATATGTTAAAGCATTAGACATCTCCTCTAGACAATTTACTCCTCATGGTGTTCTCTTCTCAGTTCATAGACATACTAAAACTGACTTACACAAGATTTTTTATCCTTTTCCTCATAGTCCTAAACTTTGTGTGGTTGTTTGAAGGATATGAAATTCGTACCAATTGTCTCCATTATTGTAAACTCCACTTACCTGTATCCTCTTCAACTCTAGCTAGATGGATAAGAACTTCCATGTCCCTTGCCGGTATTGATAAATCTGTTTTTGGCGCCCATTCTACTAGAGGATCCGCTTCCACACAAATTGTACAATCTGGCGCTTCCCTCTCTGATCTTTAAAAAGCAGCCAATTGGTCTTCTGAATCTACTTTTAAAACTTTTTAATTCAAATCTGAACCTCATGTTTCTATGTCTCTTATGTAAATGTTTATTATTATTATATATATATATACTTTCTTCATTATATACTGTTTAACCCCTTAAGGACGCAGGGTTTTTCCGTTTTTGCACTTTTGTTTTTTCCTCATCACCTTCTAAAAATCGTAATGCTTTCAATTTTACAGACCCATATAAGAGCTTTTTTTTGCACCACCAATTGTACTTTGATGTCATTATAATCATCTCACCCCAAGATTTACGGCAAAACCAGAGAAAAAAATATATTTGTGGGGGCAAAATAAAAATAAAAAAATTAAAAAATCCATTTTGTGATTTTGGGGGTAAAAATGACACCATATCTTTATGTTGTAGGCCCATACGGTTACAAGGATACCTAATTTATATAGGTTTTATTTTATTTTACTACTTAAAAAATGATAACTACATGCCAAAATTAGTATGTGTAAAATTGTCATCTTCTGGCCCCTATAACTTTTTTTTATTTTTCCATATACAGGGATGTATGAGGGCTAATTTTTTTATAAATTTTTTTTACATCTATATGGAAAGAAAAAACTGCAGAGCTTCTCATGGGATAATAGTCCTTAGTAGCTCCCACTGCCTATTGCCCATCTATCCCTAACCCTCTCCCTGCTTTTACATTTTTTTACTATATTAAAAAGGCCTTTTTGTCTGCCTGGTAGTGTGGTCACTACCAGGCAGACTTCCCCAGCAAGCACCACATCACTGATGCCTGCTGGAGCCAACACTTCTGCCCTTAGTTCTTCTACACAGGGTTCCTCCAGCTGTTTCACCACTACAACTCCCAGCTTGCACTGACATCTATTGGCTGTCAGGGCATGCTGGGAGTTGTAGTGGTGAAACAGCTGGTGGCACCCTGTGTTAAAAACAATATCTTTCCATGGCCGCGGCGAAACCCGAAAACCCAAACGCCCCCCATTACATCCACCCACGAACACCGCTACCCGAACCCCGCCGCACAACCCGCTCTCCCCAATACCAAAGTGCAGGACAGTCCGGTGTGAGGTGGATACCGGCACCAGCGACTGGATGCCAGGAGGCGGGGCCGGCGTGCGAGGCCAGGGAGCAGTGGAGCAGGGGAGCCAACGCGCGCATCTGTTCTCAGTGCTCGCTGCCGCCTGTCTGATTGACAGGCAGGGAGCGAGCGCAGCCTGACTGAATTCGGACTGATTGCCCGGCCGGCATCGGTCCGAATTCAGGCGTGACGTCATGCCAGGCTGCAGCCGGCCACTAGGAGGGAGACCCCTAGTGGCCGGTTTTCAAATGTAAATTAAAACATTTTAATAAAAAATAAATAAAAAATTAAACTATATTAAAGATATGTTGTAGTACATAAGTACTAAAACATATAAAAAATAAATAAAAAATAAAAAGTTGGTGACAGTGCCCATTTAAGTGCTGGTATAAAGGTAGGGGGCAATCTTGCTCACCTTTTGTGGTTGTGTGCAAAACACAACCACCTGTGACAGCAAATGATAACGGTGCAGCCGAACCGGTCTCGGCGATTAGGAAGTCCTGGCCAAATGTAGAAGCTTCGGGTGAATAGATGTAGAGAAAACACGGGTCTCGGCGCAATCAGTCAGATTAAATCACAATAATGTGGTGTATAGAAGAGCAGTCTATTTATTAAGGTGCCAAACAAATGCGTTTCGAGGCCTCACCAGCCTCTTCAATGTTAAAATGGCTTGTACAAAACAATACAGACGGTGAGCTGAAAAAGCCAAAATGGCACTAAAATCATTTAGATGACCTGTGTCTGATGTCACCTCTCCTGCCGGAAACGCAGGAGAGTGACGTGCTGTGTGAACAAAGTCCAGAGAAGTGTCACCGGGTATTAGTAAAACTGATCTGTAGAGAAGTACATAAGGTGATAATAAATGATGTCCCTGCCTCCCCTACATAATCAGCGACTGTAGACTAGCACCGTGCCGGGAGGTGTGGGTGCTAGGAGAAGATGTGCTCCTTGGCCCGCACAGCTGTCAGCGGGCTTCAATAGCGATGCTGCGGAGCGGCGTAACTAAGGACACTGTAGCTCGCGCATGCGCGTGGACAGAATGAAAGGCATTTCCGTGGACATGAGCTTCTACTGGGGACGGTGTGACTCGCTCATGCCAGAGGAATGTGTAAGTGTCTCCCAATAGGCATGGATTCAGCTGGAAGGGAGTTTCTTATGTTACTGGAGATAGTAGAGCAATGATTTCCACAGCTATTATGGGAACAATCTTCATATTTCTATATGAAATGTAAAGAATGACGACTGATATACCGGAACATGTGTATAATTCTTTTATATATATTAGCTTTAGACTGTAAAGGATCGGATTGTTGTACGATACTGTATATTAATAAATGTGCTGAGGGGTTAATTGAATCCGAGGAGGTCTCCAGTCCTCTGCATATTATAGACTTGGACATCACTGGTTTCGGCTAAGCCAGTCTGGGGATTTAGGAGCATTATATTGGACCATAATATTTTACATAGGCAGCACCTTTTTGCAGGTGTTAAATAAATATATATTAGGTGTATATTTAGTTCCACGGTACTTTTAGATGTTGTCAATTTCTTCATTCAAACCAGATGGGTATAATGTGTTCATCTTGAAGATCCAGTAGGACTTGGGTCTCCTAAGATTGGTCCTAAGAAGAACCAGAATGAACAACCATCGTCATAATGTTCACCATGGATTCATTAAACATAGCGTATCACGCCATGCCAAGGAATTTCATAACCGCAATTTTAATGCATTTAGAACCTATACCCTTAAATGTACAAGACCGGTTTGAATATCTTAGGAGATGCGAGTCCTACTGGATCTTCAAGATGAACACATTATACCCATCTGGTTTGAATGAAGAAATTGACAACATCTAAAAGTACCGTGGAACTAAATATACACCTAATATATATTTATTTAACACCTGCAAAAAGGTGCTGCCTATGTAAAATATTATGGTCCAATATAATGCTCCTAAATCCCCAGACTGGCCAAGTCTATAATATGCAGAGGACTGGAGACCTCCTCGGATTCAATTAACCCCTCAGCACATTTATTAATATACAGTATCGTACAACAATCCAATCCTTTACAGTCTAAAGCTAATATATATAAAAGAATTATACACATGCTCCGGTATATCAGTCGTCATTCTTTACATTTCATATAGAAATATGAAGATTGTTCCCATAATAGCTGTGGAAATCATTGCTCTACTATCTCCAGTAACATAAGAAACTCCCTTCCAGCTGAATCCATGCCTATTGGGAGACACTTACACATTCCTCTGGCATGAGCGAGTCACACCGTCCCCAGTAGAAGCTCATGTCCACGGAAATGCCTTTCATTCTGTCCACGCGCATGCGCGAGCTACAGTGTCCTTAGTTACGCCGCTCCGCAGCATCGCTATTGAAGCCCGCTGACAGCTGTGCGGGCCAAGGAGCACATCTTCTCCTAGCACCCACACCTCCCGGCACGGTGCTAGTCTACAGTCGCTGATTATGTAGGGGAGGCAGGGACATCATTTATTATCACCTTATGTACTTCTCTACAGATCAGTTTTACTAATACCCGGTGACACTTCTCTGGACTTTGTTCACACAGCACGTCACTCTCCTGCGTTTCCGGCAGGAGAGGTGACATCAGACACAGGTCATCTAAATGATTTTAGCGCCATTTTGGCTTTTTCAGCTCACCGTCTGTATTGTTTTGTACAAGCCATTTTAACATTGAAGAGGCTGGTGAGGCCTCGAAACGCATTTGTTTGGCACCTTAATAAATGGACTGCTCTTCTATACACCACATTATTGTGATTTAATCTGACTGATTGCGCCGAGACCCGTGTTTTCTCTACATCTATTCACCAGATACTTTTTTTATGGTATACAAAGTGCCCAAAAATAACCAATTTTGGACTTTGGAATATTTTTACGCGTACGCCACTGACTGTGCGGTTTAATTAACTATGTATTTTTATACTTCGGACATTTACGTACGCAGCGATACCACATGTTTATTTTTATTATGTTTACATATTTTTTTATATGGAATTTGGGAAAAGGGGGTGATTCAAAGTTTTAATATGGAAGGGGTTAATGTGTTTTTTTTTTTTTTTTTTTTTTTTACACTTTTAGTTCCCTTAGGGGACTTTTAGGAGGAATCAGTAGATTGGTTTCATAGAACTCCATTGATCTGTGTGCTCTGCGCTCGATTGATAAAGCCTGGTTCAGCCGTGGATGAGCAGGAAGCAGAGGTAAGCCCTCCAGCTACCTTCACAGTGGATTGCCCCCCACGATTGCGTTGCCGGGGGGTGATCCAGCACAATGGACCCTTTAGATGCCGCTGTCATGGTTAATTAGTTGCCCGTGGCGATCGCTGCATGTGTGCTATTAACGGCAGCCCCCAGCTACAGGAATCCGCTGGGGGGCGGCAGGTATTGCGCGGGCTAGAGTCGGGAGCCTGCGCCATACACCGCTTGCCGTCTCAGGATGAGCCGGTTCGTCCTTAAACGGCAACCGGTTAAGCTTTAAACTTGTATAATGTGAAGCCTCCTGTCTTGATATAAAATTGGAGATTTTCCTACACTGGTGACAGAAAATATAGATTTTATGAAAGACAGGAGGCGAGCATCATCCCTCCCTTTAACCCATCCCTAATTATTTTAATTACTTCCCATTTAAGATTCTACTTCCTGCCGGAGTTTTCCTCATCTTCCAGATGTTGTCTATCTACGGATTCTCTTGTTTTAAGTCTTCATCGTTTGAAGTTCATCATTTCCTATCTCTTGAAGGACTGTTTCTTCTTTCAGACTGTTCATACTGGTTTTGTTCAAAGAAAGAGGCGGAGTCTAAAGAAACATCTCCATATACTACCTAGATACTGAGCTGATTGGCGGTTACGCTATTTTACAAGCATATTAGGATTCACCTAGATAACGTTTTTTTCTTTGTAATATTGTTAATTTTTTCACAGCAAAAGTTCAGTAAAAGAGTTTAATGCGTAATGCGCGCCTCCTGCCTTTCATAAAATCTATCATTTTCCATCACCTAGAGAAGGAAAATCTCCAATTATGTAAGAATATTGGTGGAATTTGAGTCTCCCCATTAAGGTTACATACTGCTGTGACCCTGTTCTCAGAGCTTTTCTACTCGTGTTTCATCTGTTCTCACTTTAGTGTGCACCGGCTGCAGACATTATGCGCTGACCTGGGGTTATTATAATCGCAGTAACACGGTTCATTAGACTGATGATTAAGTGCTTTGCCATGAAACCCGTCAAGTCCTATGTGTTTCCATTTTAAGACTGTATGTATGTTTATTTGGACATTTAATATGGATTAAATAAAGCTTCAAGTTTTACGGTACCCTTAGATTTTAGGATCCGTGAAGAAAGAGGGACTGTCCGAAGAGAAGGAGGGACCGGCCGCAGAGGAGGGAATGGCTGCAGAGAAAGAGAGACTGTCCAAAGAGAAGGAGGGACCGGCCGCAGAGGAGGGAATGGCTGCAGAGAAAGAGAGACTGTCCAAAGAGAAGGAGGGACCGGCCGCAGAGGAGGGAATAGCTGCAGAGAAAGAGAGACTGTCCAAAGAGAAGGAGGGACCGGCCGCAGAGGAGGGAATAGCTGCAGAGAAAGAGAGACTGTCCAAAGAGAAGGAGGGACCGGCCGCAGAGGAGGGAATAGCTGCAGAGAAAGAGAGACTGTCCAAAGAGAAGGAGGGACGGTCTGAGGAGAAGGAAGGACCGGATGCAGATAAGGAGGGAATGGCTGCGGAGAAGGAGGGAATGGCTGCGGAGAAGGAGGGACCGGAAGCGGAGAAGGAGGGAATGGCTGTGGAGAAGGAGGGACCGGATACGGAAGAGGGAATGGCTGCAGAGAAAGAGAGACTGTCCGAAGAGAAGGAGGGAGCGGAAGCGGAGAAGGAGGGAGCGGAAGCGGAGAAGGAGGGAATGGCTGCGGAGAAGGAGGGAATGGCTGCTTAGAAGGAGGGACCGGAAGCGGAGAAGGAAGGAATGGCTGCGGAGAAGGAGGGACCGGATGCGGAAGAGGGAATGGCTGCAGAGAAAGAGAGACTGTCCGAAGAGAAGGAGGGAGCGGAAGCGGAGAAGGAGGGAATGGCTGCGGAGAAGGAGGGAATGGCTGCATAGAAGGAGGGACCGGAAGCGGAGAAGGAGGGAATGGCTGAGGAGAAGGAGGGAATGGCTGCGTAGAAGGAGGGAATGGCTGCGTAGAAGGAGGGAATGGCTGCGTAGAAGGAGGGAATGGCTGCGTAGAAGGAGGGACCGGAAGCGGAGAAGGAGGGAATGGCTGCGTAGAAGGAGGGAATGGCTGCGTAGAAGGAGGGGATGGCTGCGGAGAAGGAGGGACCGGATGCGGAAGAGGGAATGGCTGCAGAGAAGGAGGAACCGGATGCAGGGAATGGCTGTGGAGAAAGAGGGACTGGATGTGGAGAAGCAGGGAGTGGCTGCAGAGAAGGAGGGACAGGATGCGGGGAAGGAGGGAATGGCTGTGAAGAAGGAGGGACCGGACGCGGAGAAGGACGGAATGGCTGCAAAGAAGGAGAGACCAGACACGGAGAAGGAGGAAATGGCTGCAGAGAAGGAGGTATTGTCCAAAAAGAGAGAGAGACTGTCTGAGGAGAAGGAGGGACCAGCCACGGAGAACGAGAGACCATCCAAAGAGAAGGAGGAAATGGCTGCAGAGAAGGAGGGACTGTCTGAGGAGAAGAAGGGACCAGCTGCGGAGAAGGAGGTACTGTCCGAAGAGAAGAAGAAATGGTTGCAGAGAAGGAGGGACTGTTTGAGGAGAAGGAGGGACCGGCAAAGGAGAAGGAGGGACTGCCAGAAGAGAAGGAGGAAATGGTTGCAGAGAAGGAGGGACTGTCTGAGGAGGAGGGACCGGCCGCAGAGAAGGAGGGAATGGCTGCAGAGAAAGAGGGACTGTCCGAAGAGAAGGAGTGACTGTCTGAGGAGAAGGAGGGACCGGAAGCGGAGAAGGAGGGAATGGCTGCAGAGAAGGAGGGACCGGACGCGGAGAAGGAGGGAATGGCTGCGGAGAAGGAGGGACGGTCTGAGGAGAAGGAGGGACCGGAAGCGGAAAAGGAGGGAATGGCTGCGGAGAAGGAGGGACCGGACGCGGGGAAAGAGGGAATGGCTGCGGAGAAGGAGGAAATGGCTGCGGGGAAGGAGGGACCGGACGCAGGGAAGGAGGTAATGGCTGCGGAGAAGGAGGGACCAGACACGGGGAAAGAGGGAATGGCTGCGGAGAAGGAAGGACCGGACGTGGAGGAGGGAATGGCTGCGGAGAAGGAGGGACCGGACGTGGAGAAGGAGGGAATGGCTGCGGAGAAGGAGGGACCGGACGCAGGGAAGGAGGTAATGGCTGCGGAGAAGGAGGGACCGCACATGGGGAAAGAGGGAATTGCTGCAAAGAAGAAGGGACTGTCCAAAAAGAAGGAGGGACTGTATGAGGAGAAGGAGGGACCGGATGTGGAGAAGGACGGAATGGCTGCAGAGAAGGAGAGACCGGATGCGGAGAAGGAGGGAATGGCTGCAGAGAAGGAGGGAATGTCCGAAGAGAAGGAGGAAATGGTTGCAGAGAAGGAAGGACTGTCTGAGGAGAAGGAGGGACCGGCAACGGAGAAGGAAGGACAGTCAGAAGAGAAGGAGAAAATGGTTGCAGAGAAGGAGGGACTGGCCGTAGAGAAGGAGGGAATGGCTGCAGAGAAAGAGGGACTGTCCAAAGAGAAGGAGGGACGGTCTGAAGAGGAGGGGGGACAGGAAGCGGAGAAGGAGGGAATGGCTGCAGAGGAGGGGGGACAGGAAGCGGAGAAGGGGGGACCGGCTGCGGAGAAGGAGGGACAGGAAGCGGAGAAGGGGGGACCGGCTGCGGAGAAGGAGGGACCGGCTGCGGAGAAGGAGGGACCGGCTGCAGAGAAGGAGGGACCGGCTGCGGAGAAGGAGGGACCGGCAGCAGAGAAGGAGGGACCGGCAGCAGAGAAGGAGGGACCGGCAGCAGAGAAGGAGGGACCGGCAGCAGAGAAGGAGGGACCGGCAGCAGAGAAGGAGGGACCGGCAGCAGAGAAGGAGGGACCGGCAGCAGAGAAGGAGGGACCGGCAGCGGAGAAGGAGGGACCGGCAGCGGAGAAGGAGGGACCGGCAGCGGAGAAAGAGGGACCGGCAGCGGAGAAAGAGGGACCGGCCGCGGAGAAAGAATTTCCTTTGTATTTTGTGGCTGTTTCTCACCTGCGCCAGTATTCTCCGGGATTTCCTCTTTACAGCGGAGATCCCCCATAACATCGTTCTCATCTTCAGAGATCTCATCTGGTGTGACTTCTCCCTGAATCTATTGATGAATTTACAGACAGGATATCAGAACATTTCAGAAATAAAAACAATTTACAGGGGTTTGGGTTCGCTCAAAAAAAAAAAAAAAAAAAAGATTGCTCCACTGCCTTTTCCTGCTTGGTCGCAGCCCCTGGAGTAGTTTAGGAAGCCCCTCAGCTCCTGCACATCTCCCACTGACATTAATAGGAGTTACACAAATGGCGCAGACCTGTGTACGTGCTGGCACCGGCCCGCATGACTAGAATGGTCTGAACATAATTGATTAGTGAATATGTTTGGGTCATTTCCTGCACATTTATACCCAACACAGAGTCCCACAAAGTAAACAAATACATGTGAGTAATAACACAAACGTAGCGAATAATAATGTTTTCAGGACATTTAACATAATGGAACCTGTGCCACTACATGAACAAGATGAGGACCCTCCAATATCCCACCGATATAGAGAATGTATCGCCTTAAGGGGGATCTCATATTTTCTAATGTCTAAAATAAGATACACATTGTCCTCTCTACCTGATCATCCTGTAGGACATTGTCCTCTCTACCTGATCATCCTGTAGGACATTGTCCTCTCTACCTGATCATCCTGTAGGACATTGTCCTCTCTACCTGATCATCCTGTAGGACATTGTCCTCTCCATCTACCTGATCATCCTGTAGGACATTGTCCTCTCCATCTACCTGATCATCCTGTAGGACATTGTCCTCTCTACATGATCATCCTGTAGGACATTGTCCTCTCCATCTACCTGATCATCCTGTAGGACATTGTCCTCTCCATCTACCTGATCATCCTGTAGGACATTGTCATCTCCATCTACCTGATCATCCTGTAGGACATTGTCCTCTCCATCTACCTGATCATCCTGTAGGACACTGTCCTCTCTACCTGATCATCCTGTAAGACATTGTCCTCTCCATCTACCTGATCATCCTGTAGGACATTGTCATCTCCATCTACCTGATCATCCTGTAGGACATTGTCCTCTCCATCTACCTGATCATCCTGTAGGACATTGACCTCTCCATCTACCTGATCATCCTGTAGGACACTGTCCTCTCTACCTGATCATCCTGTAAGACATTGTCCTCTCCATCTACCTGATCATCCTGTAGGACATTGTCATCTCCATCTACCTGATCATCCTGTAGGACATTGTCCTCTCCATCTACCTGATCCTCCTGTAGGACATTGTCCTCTCCATCTACCTGATCATCCTGTAGGACATTGTCCTCTCTACCTGATCATCCTGTAGGACATTGTCCTCTCCATCTACCTGATCATCCTGTAGGACATTGTCCTCTCCATCTACCTGATCATCCTGTAGGACACTGTCCTCTCTACCTGATCATCCTGTAAGACATTGTCCTCTCCATCTACCTGATCATCCTGTAGGACATTGTCATCTCCATCTACCTGATCATCCTGTAGGACATTGTCCTCTCCATTTACCTGATCATCCTGTAGGACATTGTCCTCTCCATCTACCTGATCATCCTGTAGGACATTGTCCTCTCCATCTACCTGATCATCCTGTAGGACATTGTCCTCTCTACCTGATCATCCTGTAGGACATTGTCCTCTCCATCTACCTGATCATCCTGTAGGACATTGTCCTCTCTACCTGATCATCCTGTAGGACATTGTCCTCTCCATCTACCTGAACATCCTGTAGGACATTGTCCTCTCTACCTGATCATCCTGTAGGACATTGTCCTCTCTACCTGATCATCCTGTAGGACATTGTCCTCTCCATCTACCTGATCATCCTGTAGGACATTGTCCTCTCCATCTACCTGATCATCCTGTAGGACACTGTCCTCTCTACCTGATCATCCTGTAAGACATTGTCCTCTCCATCTACCTGATCATCCTGTAGGACATTGTCATCTCCATCTACCTGATCCTCCTGTAGGACATTGTCCTCTCCATCTACCTGATCATCCTGTAGGACATTGTCCTCTCCATCTACCTGATCATCCTGTAGGACATTGTCCTCTCCATCTACCTGATCATCCTGTAGGACATTGTCCTCTCTACCTGATCATCCTGTAGGACATTGTCCTCTCTACCTGATCATCCTGTAGGACATTGTCCTCTCTACCTGATCATCCTGTAGGGCATTGTCCTCTCCATCTACCTGATCATCCTGTAGGACATTGTCCTCTCCATCTACCTGATCATCCTGTAGGACACTGTCCTCTCTACCTGATCATCCTGTAAGACATTGTCCTCTCCATCTACCTGATCATCCTGTAGGACATTGTCATCTCCATCTACCTGATCATCCTGTAGGACATTGTCCTCTCCATCTACCTGATCATCCTGTAGGACATTGTCCTCTCCATCTACCTGATCATCCTGTAGGACATTGTCCTCTCTACCTGATCATCCTGTAGGACATTGTCCTCTCCATCTACCTGATCATCCTGTAGGACATTGTCCTCTCCATCTACCTGATCATCCTGTAGGACATTGTCCTCTCTACCTGATCATCCTGTAGGACATTGTCCTCTCCATCTACCTGAACATCCTGTAGGACATTGTCCTCTCTACCTGATCATCCTGTAGGACATTGTCCTCTCTACCTGATCATCCTGTAGGACATTGTCCTCTCTACCTGATCATCCTGTAGAACATTGTCCTCTCTACCTGATCATCCTGTAGGACATTGTCCTCTCCATCTACCTGATCATCCTGTAGGACATTGTCCTCTCCATCTACCTGATCATCCTGTAGGACATTGTCCTCTCCATCTACCTGATCATCCTGTAGGACATTGTCCTCTCCATCTACCTGATCATCCTGTAGGACATTGTCCTCTCCATCTACCCGATTATCCTGTAGGACATTGTCCTCTCCATCTACCTGATCATCCTGTAGGACATTGTCATCTCCATCTACCTGATCATCCTGTAGGACATTGTCATCTCCATCTACCTGATCATCCTGTAGGACATTGTCCTCTCCATCTACCTGATCATCCTGTAGGACATTGTCCTCTCTACCTGATCATCCTGTAGGACATTGTCATCTCCATCTACCTGATCATCCTGTAGGACATTGTCCTCTCTACCTGATCATCCTGTAGGACATTGTCATCTCCATCTACCTGATCATCCTGTAGGACATTGTCCTCTCCATCTACCTGATCATCCTGTAGGACATTGTCCTCTCTACCTGATCATCCTGTAGGACATTGTCATCTCCATCTACCTGATCATCCTGTAGGACATTGTCCTCTCTACCTGATCATCCTGTAGGACATTGTCATCTCCATCTACCTGATCATCCTGTAGGACATTGTCCTCTCTACCTGATCATCCTGTAGGACATTGTCATCTCCATCTACCTGATCATCCTGTAGGACATTGTCCTCTCCATCTACCTGATCATCCTGTAGGACATTGTCCTCTCTACCTGATCATCCTGTAGGACATTGTCCTCTCCATCTACCTGATCATCCTGTAGGACATTGTCCTCTCCATCTACCTGATCATCCTGTAGGACATTGTCCTCTCCAGCTACCTGATCATCCTGTAGGACATTGTCCTCTCCATCTACCTGATCATCCTGTAGGACATTGTCCTCTCCATCTACCTGATCATCCTGTAGGACATTGTCCTCTCCATCTACCTGATCATCCTGTAGGACATTGTCCTCTCCATCTACCTGATCATCCTGTAGGACATTGTCCTCTCTACCTGATCATCCTGTAGGACATTGTCCTCTCTACCTGATCATCCTGTAGGACATTGTCCTCTCTACCTGATCATCCTGTAGGACATTGTCCTCTCCATCTACCTGATCATCCTGTAGGACATTGTCCTCTCCATCTACCTGATCATCCTGTAGGACATTGTCCTCTCCATCTACCTGATCATCCTGTAGGACATTGTCCTCTCCAGCTACCTGATCATCCTGTAGGACATTGTCCTCTCCATCTACCTGATCATCCTGTAGGACATTGTCCTCTCCATCTACCTGATCATCCTGTAGGACATTGTCCTCTCCATCTACCTGATCATCCTGTAGGACATTGTCCTCTCCATCTACCTGATCATCCTGTAGGACATTGTCCTCTCTACCTGATCATCCTGTAGGACATTGTCCTCTCTACCTGATCATCCTGTAGGACATTGTCCTCTCTACCTGATCATCCTGTAGGACATTGTCCTCTCCATCTACCTGATCATCCTGTAGGACATTGTCCTCTCCATCTACCTGATCATCCTGTAGGACATTGTCCTCTCCATCTACCTGATTATCCTGTAGGACATTGTCCTCTCCATCTACCTGATTATCCTGTAGAACATTGTCCTCTCCATCTACCTGATCATCCTGTAGGACATTGTCCTCTCCATCTACCTGATCATCCTGTAGGACATTGTCCTCTCCATCTACCTGATCATCCTGTAGGACATTGTCCTCTCCATCTACCCGATCATCCTGTAGGACATTGTCATCTCCATCTACCTGATCATCCTGTAGGACATTGTCCTCTCCATCTACCTGATCATTCTGTAGGACATTGTCCTCTCCATCTACCTGATCATCCTGTAGGACATTGTCCTCTCCATCTACCTGATCATCCTGTAGGACATTGTCCTCTCCATCTACCTGATCATCATGTAGGACATTATCCTCTCCATCTACCTGATCATCATGTAGGACATTGTCCTCTCTACCCGATCATCCTGTAGGACATTGTCCTCTCTACCTGATCATCCTGTAGGACATTGTCCTCTCTACCTGATCATCCTGTAGGACATTGTCCTCTCCATCTACCTGATCATTCTGTAGGACATTGTCCTCTCTACCTGATCATCCTGTAGGACATTGTCCTCTCCATCTACCTGATCATTCTGTAGGACATTGTCCTCTCTACCTGATCATCCTGTAGGACATTGTCCTCTCTACCTGATCATCCTGTAGGACATTGTCCTCTCTACCTGATCATCCTGTAGGACATTGTCCTCTCCATCTACCTGATCATTCTGTAGGACATTGTCCTCTCTACCTGATCATCCTGTAGGACATTGTCCTCTCCATCTACCTGATCATCATGTAGGACATTGTCCTCTATACCTCATCATCCTGTAGGACATTGTCCTCTCCATCTACCTGATCATCCTGTAGGACATTGTCCTCTCCATCTACCTGATCATCCTGTAGGACATTGTCCTCTCCATCTACCTGATCATCATGTAGGACATTGTCCTCTCCATCTACCTGATCATCATGTAGGACATTGTCCTCTCTACCCGATCATCCTGTAGGACATTGTCCTCTCTACCTGATCATCCTGTAGGACATTGTCCTCTCTACCTGATCATCCTGTAGGACATTGTCCTCTCCATCTACCTGCTCATCCTGTAGGACATTGTCCTCTCCATCTACCCGATCATCCTGTAGGACATTGTCCTCTCCATCTACCTGATCATCCTGTAGGACATTGTCCTCTCCATCTACCTGATCATCCTGTAGGACATTGTCCTCTCCATCTACCTGATCATCCTGTAGGACACTGTCCTCTCTACCTGATCATCCTGTAAGACATTGTCCTCTCCATCTACCTGATCATCCTGTAGGACATTGTCATCTCCATCTACCTGATCATCCTGTAGGACATTGTCCTCTCTACCTGATCATCCTGTAGGACATTGTCCTCTCTACCTGATCATCCTGTAGGACATTGTCATCTCCATCTACCTGATCATCCTGTAGGACACTGTCCTCTCTACCTGATCATCCTGTAAGACATTGTCCTCTCCATCTACCTGATCATCCTGTAGGACATTGTCATCTCCATCTACCTGATCATCCTGTAGGACATTGTCCTCTCTACCTGATCATCCTGTAGGACATTGTCCTCTCTACCTGATCATCCTGTAGGACATTGTCCTCTCTACCTGATCATCCTGTAGGACATTGTCCTCTCTACCTGATCATCCTGTAGGACATTGTCCTCTCCATCTACCTGATCATCCTGTAGGACATTGTCCTCTCCATCTACCTGATCATCCTGTAGGACACTGTCCTCTCTACCTGATCATCCTGTAAGACATTGTCCTCTCCATCTACCTGATCATCCTGTAGGACATTGTCATCTCCATCTACCTGATCATCCTGTAGGACATTGTCCTCTCCATCTACCTGATCATCCTGTAGGACATTGTCCTCTCCATCTACCTGATCATTCTGTAGGACATTGTCCTCTCCATCTACCTGATCATCCTGTAGGACATTGTCCTCTCTACCTGATCATCCTGTAGGACATTGTCCTCTCCATCTACCTGATCATCCTGTAGGACATTGTCCTCTCTACCTGATCATCCTGTAGGACATTGTCCTCTCCATCTACCTGAACATCCTGTAGGACATTGTCCTCTCTACCTGATCATCCTGTAGGACATTGTCATCTCTACCTGATCATCCTGTAGGACATTGTCCTCTCTACCTGATCATCCTGTAGGACATTGTCCTCTCTACCTGATCATCCTGTAGGACATTGTCCTCTCCATCTACCTGATCATCCAGTAGGACATTGTCCTCTCCATCTACCTGATCATCCTGTAGGACATTGTCCTCTCCATCTACCTGATCATCCTGTAGGACATTGTCCTCTCCATCTACCTGATCATCCTGTAGGACATTGTCCTCTCCATCTACCCGATTATCCTGTAGGACATTGTCCTCTCCATCTACCTGATCATCCTGTAGGACATTGTCCTCTCTACCTGATCATCCTGTAGGACATTGTCATCTCCATCTACCTGATCATCCTGTAGGACATTGTCATCTCCATCTACCTGATCATCCTGTAGGACATTGTCCTCTCCATCTACCTGATCATCCTGTAGGACATTGTCCTCTCCATCTACCTGATCATCCTGTAGGACATTGTCCTCTCCATCTACCTGATCATCCTGTAGGACATTGTCCTCTCCATCTACCTGATCATCCTGTAGGACATTGTCCTCTCCATCTACCTGATCATCCTGTAGGACATTGTCCTCTCCATCTACCTGATCATCCTGTAGGACATTGTCCTCTCTACCTGATCATCCTGTAGGACATTGTCATCTCCATCTACCTGATCATCCTGTAGGACATTGTCCTCTCTACCTGATCATCCTGTAGGACATTGTCCTCTCTACCTGATCATCCTGTAGGACATTGTCCTCTCTACCTGATCATCCTGTAGGACATTGTCCTCTCTACCTGATCATCCTGTAGGACATTGTCCTCTCCATCTACCTGATCATTCTGTAGGACATTGTCCTCTCTACCTGATCATCCTGTAGGACATTGTCCTCTCCATCTACCTGATCATTCTGTAGGACATTGTTCTCTCTACCTGATCATCCTGTAGGACATTGTCCTCTCCATCTACCTGATCATCATGTAGGACATTGTCCTCTATACCTCATCATCCTGTAGGACATTGTCCTCTCCATCTACCTGATCATCCTGTAGGACATTGTCCTCTCCATCTACCTGATCATCCTGTAGGACATTGTCCTCTCCATCTACCTGATCATCCTGTAGGACATTGTCCTCTCCATCTACCTGATCATCCTGTAGGACATTGTCCTCTCCATCTACCTGATCATCATGTAGGACATTGTCCTCTCCATCTACCTGATCATCATGTAGGACATTGTCCTCTCTACCCGATCATCCTGTAGGACATTGTCCTCTCTACCTGATCATCCTGTAGGACATTGTCCTCTCTACCTGATCATCCTGTAGGACATTGTCCTCTCCATCTACCCGATCATCCTGTAGGACATTGTCCTCTCCATCTACCTGATCATCCTGTAGGACATTGTCCTCTCCATCTACCTGATCATCCTGTAGGACATTGTCCTCTCCATCTACCTGATCATCCTGTAGGACACTGTCCTCTCTACCTGATCATCCTGTAAGACATTGTCCTCTCCATCTACCTGATCATCCTGTAGGACATTGTCATCTCCATCTACCTGATCATCCTGTAGGACATTGTCCTCTCTACCTGATCATCCTGTAGGACATTGTCCTCTCTACCTGATCATCCTGTAGGACATTGTCATCTCCATCTACCTGATCATCCTGTAGGACACTGTCCTCTCTACCTGATCATCCTGTAAGACATTGTCCTCTCCATCTACCTGATCATCCTGTAGGACATTGTCATCTCCATCTACCTGATCATCCTGTAGGACATTGTCCTCTCTACCTGATCATCCTGTAGGACATTGTCCTCTCTACCTGATCATCCTGTAGGACATTGTCCTCTCTACCTGATCATCCTGTAGGACATTGTCCTCTCCATCTACCTGATCATCCTGTAGGACATTGTCCTCTCCATCTACCTGATCATCCTGTAGGACACTGTCCTCTCTACCTGATCATCCTGTAAGACATTGTCCTCTCCATCTACCTGATCATCCTGTAGGACATTGTCATCTCCATCTACCTGATCATCCTGTAGGACATTGTCCTCTCCATCTACCTGATCATCCTGTAGGACATTGTCCTCTCCATCTACCTGATCATTCTGTAGGACATTGTCCTCTCCATCTACCTGATCATCCTGTAGGACATTGTCCTCTCTACCTGATCATCCTGTAGGACATTGTCCTCTCCATCTACCTGATCATCCTGTAGGACATTGTCCTCTCTACCTGATCAT
The DNA here is from genome assembly GCF_029499605.1 of Hyla sarda. NCBI lineage: Eukaryota > Metazoa > Chordata > Amphibia > Anura > Hylidae > Hyla > Hyla sarda. The sequence goes on from NW_026610619.1 coordinate 140,649, forward strand.
CCTGTAGGACATTGTCCTCTCCATCTACCTGAACATCCTGTAGGACATTGTCCTCTCTACCTGATCATCCTGTAGGACATTGTCATCTCTACCTGATCATCCTGTAGGACATTGTCCTCTCTACCTGATCATCCTGTAGGACATTGTCCTCTCTACCTGATCATCCTGTAGGACATTGTCCTCTCCATCTACCTGATCATCCAGTAGGACATTGTCCTCTCCATCTACCTGATCATCCTGTAGGACATTGTCCTCTCCATCTACCTGATCATCCTGTAGGACATTGTCCTCTCCATCTACCTGATCATCCTGTAGGACATTGTCCTCTCCATCTACCCGATTATCCTGTAGGACATTGTCCTCTCCATCTACCTGATCATCCTGTAGGACATTGTCCTCTCTACCTGATCATCCTGTAGGACATTGTCATCTCCATCTACCTGATCATCCTGTAGGACATTGTCATCTCCATCTACCTGATCATCCTGTAGGACATTGTCCTCTCCATCTACCTGATCATCCTGTAGGACATTGTCATCTCCATCTACCTGATCATCCTGTAGGACATTGTCCTCTCTACCTGATCATCCTGTAGGACATTGTCCTCTCTACCTGATCATCCTGTAGGACATTGTCCTCTCTACCTGATCATCCTGTAGGACATTGTCCTCTCCATCTACCTGATCATCCTGTAGGACATTGTCCTCTCCATCTACCTGATCATCCTGTAGGACACTGTCCTCTCTACCTGATCATCCTGTAAGACATTGTCCTCTCCATCTACCTGATCATCCTGTAGGACATTGTCATCTCCATCTACCTGATCATCCTGTAGGACATTGTCCTCTCCATCTACCTGATCATCCTGTAGGACATTGTCCTCTCCATCTACCTGATCATTCTGTAGGACATTGTCCTCTCCATCTACCTGATCATCCTGTAGGACATTGTCCTCTCCATCTGCCTGATCATCCTGTAGGACATTGTCCTCTCTACCTGATCATCCTGTAGGACATTGTCCTCTCCATCTACCTGAACATCCTGTAGGACATTGTCCTCTCTACCTGATCATCCTGTAGGACATTGTCATCTCTACCTGATCATCCTGTAGGACATTGTCCTCTCTACCTGATCATCCTGTAGGACATTGTCCTCTCTACCTGATCATCCTGTAGGACATTGTCCTCTCCATCTACCTGATCATCCAGTAGGACATTGTCCTCTCCATCTACCTGATCATCCTGTAGGACATTGTCCTCTCCATCTACCTGATCATCCTGTAGGACATTGTCCTCTCCATCTACCTGATCATCCTGTAGGACATTGTCCTCTCCATCTACCCGATTATCCTGTAGGACATTGTCCTCTCCATCTACCTGATCATCCTGTAGGACATTGTCCTCTCTACCTGATCATCCTGTAAGACATTGTCCTCTCCATCTACCTGATCATCATGTAGGACATTGTCCTCTATACCTCATCATCCTGTAGGACATTGTCCTCTCCATCTACCTGATCATCCTGTAGGACATTGTCCTCTCCATCTACCTGATCATCCTGTAGGACATTGTCCTCTCCATCTACCTGATCATCATGTAGGACATTGTCCTCTCCATCTACCTGATCATCATGTAGGACATTGTCCTCTCTACCCGATCATCCTGTAGGACATTGTCCTCTCTACCTGATCATCCTGTAGGACATTGTCCTCTCTACCTGATCATCCTGTAGGACATTGTCCTCTCCATCTACCTGCTCATCCTGTAGGACATTGTCCTCTCCATCTACCCGATCATCCTGTAGGACATTGTCCTCTCCATCTACCTGATCATCCTGTAGGACATTGTCCTCTCCATCTACCTGATCATCCTGTAGGACATTGTCCTCTCCATCTACCTGATCATCCTGTAGGACACTGTCCTCTCTACCTGATCATCCTGTAAGACATTGTCCTCTCCATCTACCTGATCATCCTGTAGGACATTGTCATCTCCATCTACCTGATCATCCTGTAGGACATTGTCCTCTCTACCTGATCATCCTGTAGGACATTGTCCTCTCTACCTGATCATCCTGTAGGACATTGTCATCTCCATCTACCTGATCATCCTGTAGGACACTGTCCTCTCTACCTGATCATCCTGTAAGACATTGTCCTCTCCATCTACCTGATCATCCTGTAGGACATTGTCATCTCCATCTACCTGATCATCCTGTAGGACATTGTCCTCTCTACCTGATCATCCTGTAGGACATTGTCCTCTCTACCTGATCATCCTGTAGGACATTGTCCTCTCTACCTGATCATCCTGTAGGACATTGTCCTCTCCATCTACCTGATCATCCTGTAGGACATTGTCCTCTCCATCTACCTGATCATCCTGTAGGACACTGTCCTCTCTACCTGATCATCCTGTAAGACATTGTCCTCTCCATCTACCTGATCATCCTGTAGGACATTGTCATCTCCATCTACCTGATCATCCTGTAGGACATTGTCCTCTCCATCTACCTGATCATCCTGTAGGACATTGTCCTCTCCATCTACCTGATCATTCTGTAGGACATTGTCCTCTCCATCTACCTGATCATCCTGTAGGACATTGTCCTCTCTACCTGATCATCCTGTAGGACATTGTCCTCTCCATCTACCTGATCATCCTGTAGGACATTGTCCTCTCTACCTGATCATCCTGTAGGACATTGTCCTCTCCATCTACCTGAACATCCTGTAGGACATTGTCCTCTCTACCTGATCATCCTGTAGGACATTGTCATCTCTACCTGATCATCCTGTAGGACATTGTCCTCTCTACCTGATCATCCTGTAGGACATTGTCCTCTCTACCTGATCATCCTGTAGGACATTGTCCTCTCCATCTACCTGATCATCCAGTAGGACATTGTCCTCTCCATCTACCTGATCATCCTGTAGGACATTGTCCTCTCCATCTACCTGATCATCCTGTAGGACATTGTCCTCTCCATCTACCTGATCATCCTGTAGGACATTGTCCTCTCCATCTACCCGATTATCCTGTAGGACATTGTCCTCTCCATCTACCTGATCATTCTGTAGGACATTGTCCTCTCTACCTGATCATCCTGTAGGACATTGTCATCTCCATCTACCTGATCATCCTGTAGGACATTGTCATCTCCATCTACCTGATCATCCTGTAGGACATTGTCCTCTCCATCTACCTGATCATCCTGTAGGACATTGTCCTCTCCATCTACCTGATCATCCTGTAGGACATTGTCCTCTCTACCTGATCATCCTGTAGGACATTGTCCTCTCTACCTGATCATCCTGTAGGACATTGTCCTCTCCATCTACCTGATCATCCTGTAGGACATTGTCCTCTCCATCTACCTGATCATCCTGTAGGACATTGTCATCTCCATCTACCTGATCATCCTGTAGGACATTGTCCTCTCTACCTGATCATCCTGTAGGACATTGTCATCTCCATCTACCTGATCATCCTGTAGGACATTGTCCTCTCCATCTACCTGATCATCCTGTAGGACATTGTCCTCTCCATCTACCTGATCATCCTGTAGGACATTGTCCTCTCCATCTACCTGATCATCCTGTAGGACATTGTCCTCTCCATCTACCTGATCATCCTGTAGGACATTGTCCTCTCTACCTGATCATCCTGTAGGACATTGTCCTCTCCATCTACCTGATCTTCCTGTAGGACATTGTCCTCTCCATCTACCTGATCATCCTGTAGGACATTGTCCTCTCCATCTACCTGATCATCCTGTAGGACATTGTCATCTCCATCTACCTGATCATCCTGTAGGACATTGTCCTCTCCATCTACCCGATCATCCTGTAGGACATTGTCCTCTCCATCTACCCGATCATCCTGCAGGATATTGTCCTCTCCATCTACCTGATCATCCTGTAGGACATTGTCCTCTCTACCTGATCATCCTGTAGGACATTGTCCTCTCCATCTACCTGATCATCCTGTAGGACATTGTCATCTCCATCTACCTGATCATCCTGTAGGACATTGTCCTCTCTACCTGATCATCCTGTAGGACATTGTCCTCTCTACCTGATCATCCTGTAGGACATTGTCCTCTCCATCTACCTGATCATCCTGTAGGACATTGTCCTCTCCATCTACCTGATCATCCTGTAGGACATTGTCCTCTCCATCTACCTGATCATCCTGTAGGATATTGTTCTCTCCATCTACCCGATCATCCTGTAGGATATTGTTCTCTCCATCTACCTGATCATCCTGTAGGACATTGTCCTCTCCATCTACCTGATCATCCTGTAGGACATTGTCATCTCCATCTACCTGATCATCCTGTAGGACATTGTCCTCTCTACCTGATCATCCTGTAGGACATTGTCCTCTCTACCTGATCATCCTGTAGGACATTGTCCTCTCCATCTAGCTGATCATCCTGTAGGACATTATCCTCTCCATCTACCTGATAATCATGTAGGACATTGTCCTCTCCATCTACCTGATCATCCTGTAGGACATTGTTCTCTCCATCTACCTGATCATCCTGTAGGACATTGTCCTCTCCATCTACCTGATCATCCTGTAGGACATTGTCATCTCCATCTACCTGATCATCCTGTAGGACATTGTCCTCTCTACCTGATCATCCTGTAGGACATTGTCCTCTCTACCTGATCATCCTGTAGGACATTGTCCTCTCTACCTGATCATCCTGTAGGACATTGTCCTCTCCATCTACCTGATCATCCTGTAGGACATTGTTCTCTCTACCTGATCATCCTGTAGGACATTGTCCTCTCCATCTACCTGATCATCCTGTAGGACATTGTACTCTCCATCTACCTGATCATCCTGTAGGACATTGTACTCTCCATCTACCTGATCATCCTGTAGGACATTGTCCTCTCCATCTACCTGATCCTCCTGTAGGACATTGTCCTCTCCATCTACCTGATCATCCTGTAGGACATTGTTCTCTCTACCTGATCATCCTGTAGGACATTGTCCTCTCCATCTACCTGATCATCCTGTAGGACATTGTCCTCTCCATCTACCTGATCCTCCTGTAGGACATTGTCCTCTCCATCTACCTGATCATCCTGTAGGACATTGTTCTCTCTACTTGATCATCCTGTAGGACATTGTCCTCTCCATCTACCTGATCATTCTGTAGGACATTGTCCTCTCCATCTACCTGATCATCCTGTAGGACATTGTCCTCTCCATCTACCTGATCATCCTGTAGGACATTCTCATCTCCCCCCGGACAGTCCAGGGAATCCAGAGGAGCAGGACATCTCTCTGGTGGGTTCCTCTTCCTGGATCCATCTGTAGGAGACACATAGTGACTGAATACATTGTGTAGATGATCAGATGATGGGGGATCTAGGGCCCCCCCCCCCCAATACTGCTCTCTCCTTTACCATCAATGAGTGTCTCCTCTTACCCAGTGATGATGTTGGGGGCCGGTGGTCTATAATAAATATATCTTACCCAGTGGTGATGTTGGGGGCAGGTGGTCTATAATAAATATATCTTACCCAGTGGTGATGTTCGGGGCCGGTGGTCTATAATAAATATATCTTACCCAGTGGTGATGTTCGGGGCCGGTGGTCTATAATAAATATATCTTACCCAGTGATGATGTTGGGGGCCGGTGGTCTATAATAAATATATCTTACCCAGTGATGATGTTGGGGGCCGGTGGTCTATAATAAATATATCTTACCCAGTGGTGATGTTGGGGGCCGGTGGTCTATAACAAATATATCTTACCCAGTGGTGATGTTCGGGGCCGGTGGTCTATAATAAATATATCTTACCCAGTGGTGATGTTGGGGGCCGGTGGTCTATAATAAATATATCTTACCCAGTGGTGATGTTCGGGGCCGGTGGTCTATAATAAATATATCTTACCCAGTGGTGATGTTGGGGGCCGGTGGTCTATAATAAATATATCTTACCCAGTGGTGATGTTCTGGGGTGGTGGTCTATAACAAATACATCTTACCCAGTGGTGATGTTCGGGAACGGTGGTCTATAAGAAATATATCTTACCCAGTGGTGATGTTCGGGGCCGGTGATCTATAATAAATATATCTTACCCAGTGGTGATGTTCGGGGCCGGTGATCTATAATAAATATATCTTACCCAGTGGTGATGTTCTGGGGTGGTGGTCTAGAACATATTTCTTACCCAGTGGTGATGTTCAGGGCCGTTGGTCTATAATAAATATATCTTACCCGGTGGTGATGTTAGGGGCCGGTGATCTATGATAAATATATCTTACCCAGTGGTGATGTTCGGGGCCAGTGGTCTATAATAAATATATCTTACCCAGTGGTGATGTTCGGGACCGGTGGTCTATAATAAATATATCTTACCCGGTGGTGATGTTGGGGGCCGGTGGTCTATAATAAATATATCTTACCCGGTGGGGATGTTGGGGGCCGGTGGTCTATAATAAATATATCTTACCCAGTGGTGATGTTGGGGGCCGGTGGTCTATAATAAATATATCTTACCCAGTGGTGATGTTCGGGGCAGGTGGTCTATAATAAATATATCTTACCCGGTGGTGATGTTCGGGGCCGGTGGTCCTCCATCATGACTATGTCCTGGTACAGATCCTTGTGTCCTTCTATATACTCCCACTCCTCCATGGAGAAATAGACAGTGACATCCTGACACCTTATAGGAACCTGACACACACAATGATCCAGTCATCATCCAGACCCATCATCCCTTGTGTTCCTGTATAATGTCCCAGCATTCCCAGCAGCGCTCACCTCTCCAGTCAGCAGCTCCATCATCTTGTGGGTGAGTTCTAGGATCTTCTGCTCGTTGTTCCTCTCAGGTATCAGTGAGGGAGGTGGAGGCTCCGTGATGGGGCCCCGGGCCCTGCTCCATCCTCCTGACCTGCTGGGGGCCACACACTCTCCAGATGTCTTCTTCACTACTGTGTAATCCTGAGTATGGAGAGACCCCGATAAATATCCCTATATACAGACCCCTCACCTCTCCGGTCATGTCCTGTATTATCCCTAGAGATAAGAGGTCATGTGACCATTTCCCACAATCCCTCACCTCTCCAGTCATGTCCTGTATTATCCCTAGAGATAAGAGGTCATGTGACCATTTCCCACAATCCCTCACCTCTCCGGTCATGTCCTGTATTATCCCTAGAGATAAGAGGTCATGTGACCATTTCCCACAATCCCTCACCTCTCCAGTCATGTCCTGTATTATCCCTAGAGATAAGAGGTCATGTGACCATTTCCCACAATCCCTCACCTCTCCGGTTAGCAGGTAGATGATCTCCAGGGTGAGGTTATGTATACAGTTGGTGGTCTTGTACATCCTTTGGGGGGTTTTCTCCAGGTATGGGATCTATTATGAGACTTCACCACATTCTTCTGCCCTGAAGGAACATGGAAGTGAGGGATCTTAATAGAGAAGTGAAGGATCTGGATGGAGAGGGTCCATTTTTTTTGTGGGGGACTGAGGAGGGAGCGCTCTATGGCGGCCGGGGCATGTCTCTCCTCTATAGACTTGGTGTGCTCTATGGCGGGCGGGTCCTGTCTCTCCTCTATAGACTTGATGTGCTCTATGGCAGGCGGGTCCTGTCTATCCTCTATAGACTTAGTGTGCTCTATTGCAGCCGGGGCCTGTCTTACCTCTATAGACTTGGTGGGCTCCATTGCAGCTGGGGCCTGTCTCACCTCTATAGACTTGGTGCGCTCTATTGCAGCCAGGGCCTGTCTCTCCTCTATAGACTTGGTGTGCTCTATGGTGGCTGGGGTCTGTCTCTCCTTCTCTATGGACTTTGTGCCCTCTATAGTAGCTTGTCTCTCCCTCTCTATAGAAAAGATGCACTCAATGGCTGCCGGGGCCAATCTGTTGTTCTTTATAGACTAGGTGTGTTTTATGGCAGCCATGGCCTGTCTCTCATCTATAGACTAGATGCACTCAATGGCGGCCGGGGCCTGTCTCTCCTTCTCTATAGACTTTGGTCTATGGCAGCCGGTCTCAACTTCTCTATAGACTTGGTGCGCTCTATGGCAGACGATCTCTTCTCTTTATAGACTAGGCGTGTTTAATGGCAGCCAGGGCTTGTCTCTTCTCTATAGACTTGGTGTGCTCTATCACTTCTCTGCCTTTTAGCTAAGATGAAGTGTAATATCTGTTCTTATCAGTGGTCTAGTCTCATCCATTGATGTAGGATGGGTGCTGCATGGAGGGGGCAGGTGTACCAGGGCGTTTCGGGGTCTGTTCTGAGGAATCAGCTCGACTGCTGCCCCGATGTGACCTGTTTCCTCCGGGTCTCGCCATGAGGCTGGGAGGGTCTAG